>NW_017306870.1:601321-631358 GCF_000935625.1 Nanorana parkeri | reverse complement strand
TCATTTAGCCTGTATGGGGTTTTTTGCCAGTGCCAGTGTCCCCAGAAACATCTCTCTGTTCTTATAGCATTTTGTCACAAGAGACTTCTTTGACTTCCTGTCTCCTTTTAAATGTTACACCAGCTTGTCTGCCTTGTTTTCCAAAGTCCCTGCTGACCTAACCTTTCACCCCACTCCTGCCCACACCTTCCCCTTCACTAGCCTTTCTTCTGGTTAGCACTGTGAGGCTATTGAATAAAGTAGGAGCATGTACAAAAATCTAAGAAGCAGACCAGATAATATAGCTGAAAAACGATCAACGTTTCTGGAAAATAATCCAGACATTAAAGCTATTATCTGCAGTCTGGACAACCTTTACTTATGAATACTTGTTATTGTTCTCTGAATGGTGTGTCTCTTTCTTTACTTTGTGAAATCCACACTCAAATGTGGACATTGCCTGGAGGCTATGTCTGATGATAATATATACTTTTATGGATACAATGTTATGGCAACTAATAAACTCTTATGAAGCTTCCCATCGACTTTCTACCTCGACAATCTGCCATCTTTTTCAGTTTTTTTTACTAGGTACAAGTGACCAGCTTGTTGGAAATAAAACAGCTTATGCTGATGTGCTGTTATGTCTTTTGGGCACTAGACGGCGCTGTGGTGTAGTGTTGGTCTCTGCTTATGTATGCTTGTCTGTGATACATAGGAAGTTCTATGACATATATGTTTCCTGTTTGATGCTGTATTCCTGCATATTTACATGTAATGTCCTGCTAAGCAAGTAAAACCCAATTCAGCATTCCCCAAGATCTTCATCTAAACATATAACCAACACAGATGAGTAAATCTGGCATGAAATCTTGCCCTGCCGCTGCCACTACAGTGGTCTCATTCTATATCTCAGAAGTAAATGGCTGGATGGCATATTTCTATGGCATAATGCTCATGAATAGCTCCTGAACTTCCAAGAAAATGGTCATGTATGTGGCCAGAATAATAGGATGGTCATGCGTGGCCCAGTATTTACAAACCATGCTCCTGATCTGCCCATGAGGTAGTGCAGGGTTTTCTTGAAGGACACTAATGGATGCTTCTGATCAGTAGAAACTTTATTGCACACAGATATTTCAGTGCGTGCTAGTCAATTCCTACAATAGAGAATAGCAAAGGATATTGAACTTGCATGTGCAGTGCATTCAAACAATGGCCAAGTTGGGAAGTAGATCAAAGTGAGTATAGTACTACCTTTAAGGACTGGCAGATATCTTACCACCTGTTTTTTTTGGTGATGTGCCCACCCATATATGAACAGCCAAAATCCATGTTTACTGACATTTACAGTTGCAGTTTGTTCTGCACATTATGTTTTTACTACTGGATCTTGCATTGTGGTGCTTTATTTATTTATGTGTTTATTTTAATTCATTGCACCTGTACAGGGTTTTTAAAACGTCTGTCTTTGCTCAATAGACTTTTACTGATGAACATGCTGAACATGTTCTCCTTCAACAGCTGGAAATTAAATTTTACATATTATGCATATAGTTCCCGTGAGCATACATTCACACTATGAGGCTGATTTACTGAAGGAGTTGAGAATGTTTACACAATAAAATATAACTGTGTTTATTTTAAATACCCAATCATGTGCAGATAAATAAATAAATAGAAAATACTTTTCCGCTAAATGGATAATTGAAGTGTATCTTTAATCAATCTATTTAGTAAAGTTTCTCACCTCTTTTGAAAAATCAGCCTCTCTATGTTAAACAGAGTTTTGAGTTGGTATGTTCCAATCTTAGAATTTGCAGCAAAGTTAGCTAGCAACAAACTGTTTGTTTTCTGTCACCTGAGTGTGCCATAATAGCATCAGGTGGTGCACATTGTTCACATTGACTCTGGCCATAGATGCTAAACCTTAATTAAATATTAATTAATAAGGTCTTTTTACCACTTGTCTCGTTATGCCATGTATCTGTGCCTTTCAAAAATCCAATGAAATTTACAACACTACAGAGACATACTTTGCAGTCACTTTAGAAATGACATGGTCCTACTGCCTCAGTTAATGTTCAAAGCATCTCCCCAAACCACTAAATCACTACCTAACTGAGCTCTGTCTAATGCATGTAGATTGTGTTACAATCAATTACCAAGATCTTAAGTGTGCTTTTCCCTCCGTCCGAAGAACTTCCAAATAAAGAATGCTGCCATTCCATTTGCCTGTTAATATTTATGGTAAGGACACAGTTGCTCCCGTATTGGACTACAATCTCATTACAAATTAGTAAACTAAACATGAGATTGTAGTCCATCACAGGAGTGAGCTTGGAGCGGTGGCTACTTTAGAGCACACATGGACCATGGGGAACAAAAGTATACACCCTCCACAAGGAAGGACAGTGTCAGCACCAATTCAGAGATGATTTGAGGATCTACAGCTGAGTGATGCACAAATAAGATACATTTTTGTTAACAGTTATTGTCCTTGAATGCATTTTTAAGATTTCACTCCTGAGTTTAGTGTCACTTTAAAGCTAGTGAATGATAAACCAAGTCCGGAGTCTGTTTCAGAAGACTAGGATGATGAGCATATTCCCCATGACTGCAGGTAGACTTTTGATGTGCCAGTAACATTGCAAAGCCTTGCTTTCCAAAGTACTGTACGTCCAACCACTTATTGGCACGGCCATTTGATAGTCATTCTTAATGTCCTGATCACAGTTTATGTGTGGCCACCATAAGGAACAAAAATAGCCAGTGGTGACGTGTCTGATTTAGAGGGGGAGGACTGCCCAGGGCATAGCATTGTAACAACCAATGTACCTCTTTCTTCAGTGACTCACATATTTGTGTGTGATCCAATTTGCATTTGATTACTGAAAGAATTAAGTACAGCGAGGGGGATGAGGATTTATAACCTACATGTTTATTTTAGATGCTGACTTGCGTCTGCAATTGTGGCATATCTGTCAGGCTGGAATAAAACAGGACAGTATACACTTAACATTGTGTTCCTGATCTCTAACAGAGAGAGAGAGCTTGTGATTGCAAGTAGGAGTTAATGCGTTCCATTTTTTATTTTACATAACAGGCAGCATTTATATGTGTTTATCATTTTGATGTCTTCTGAATAGTTTATTCTGCAAGTTAGATTTGATAAAAGGAATGGAAAACGAACACAGTTTGCATTTAAACTACTATGTCATCCAAGTAAGCAAACTTATAACAAAGTAGCGTTGAGAAGGAATATTCAGGCATTGCTCATATGTTCTCTTTTCTCCCTCTGTATCAGTTCCTCTGTGTGGAATTCATCAGCTTTGTTCTGTCCCACACAAAAATGGAACACTAGTTAAAATAAAATCAAACTAAGCTCTTCCGTTATCTGGTCTCTGAACGGAACCAGACACCAGCACTTTTCACAGTCCACTTCAGACCAACAACACAGGACATAATCCTTACTTCTCCCAGGGGCCTCCCAGGTATTGTACATTAAATGGAAGAGAGAAAGGCTAGGTTGCTAAGAAATGTTGCATTCTTTCATCACTTTTGTGAACTGAGGAGCAGAGAAGCTACATTTGGTAGACAAAAACAAAGTCCGTACATCAGACTGTGTGTCCCTGAAAAACAGTTTGTGTTACTATTTCTGTATATGGTAGCTCTATAGATCATTTACTGTTCACATGTACATTTCTCATATTTCTGATTGGCTCTGAATAGTCAGTTAAGGATTAGTGTTTTACCTCAGTTGGCTTATAATACATAATATATATAAGATATTAAGTGTATCAGTTTAGTTTGACTGTTCCTCTTTAAAGGATGTTCCAGCCATACTGAAAAAATAACAGCACAGAAAAGGCAGAATGTTTCATTAGTGGCAGCTTTCACCTTCTCCAGCCATTACCTGTACAATTACAGTCATAGTCCTTTGGGAATAATTCCATGGCCTATCTTATGATTTCCTCTTCCCAGGTGATAAATTGCTGACCCAAGTCAAGGTCAATTCTGTTCCCCCAGGGGGTCGATATTAATAAACGAACATGTTTGAAATGATCCATGAAAATGTGATACACTGTACATTATCCATGGTATTTGCCTACATATACAATAAATAATTGGCTTTGAAATATGCAGTATTCAATTCTGGTAAGTATGGGGTTAAAACATAAACACAGAGCAACATTACTTTGGCTCCCTCATCTTCATATTCACCATGAAGAGAATAATATTTTGATGACCGGTCTCCAGCATTGACTCTAAACGTAACCTGGAGTGACCTTTTTACTTCCCGTTTCCCTTTTTTGTTAATTTTTTAGAATAAGCCAATGCCCGCAAATCATATTGGTTTTGTGTGGTTCTGGGTACTGCAGGCTAGTCCCAGTTCATAATAAACAGTATGGAAAGCTCAGGGACAAAGGTGAGGTCATAGGTCAAGTCTGCAGGGGATCCAGAAACATGGCAGACATGTATAGGAGACAGGAAGCCAGGGAAAACCTCCTGAGGATTGGTTTCCATTCCGTCTGCTTCATCTACATGACATTTGTAAAAGTCCTGACTTCCAGACACAGAAGAGGTAAGATGCAGCCATAACTAGAGGCCCTTTTCTTTGGAACAAAACTGCTGATCCTGCTTACAAAATCATCTCCCCTTGTCATTACAAATTCCCATTATTCTGAAGGACTCACCAGTCCCTGGGCCTGTAACGTTACCAGTGCTGAAATCTTCCTTCAAAATAAATTCACAAGTCATCACCATAGACATTTTGCACTTCCATCATTTTTTTCCTTTCACAGAAAAGGATTTTTATGGGTTATTGCAGCAAATGTAGGGCAGTATTATGTCCCGTAAGGACATTTTCATGAAGAGGTCTTTAAGGATCTTTTTTTTTTCCCCTTTTTTTTGTAGTCTTAGCACAAAACTGCCTGCACACCCAAGCACTGATTTGTCTGTTAGTTAGGTCCCTGGGGCATCCCGTAGATTTCTGCTTTTCTGGAAGTTGCAGCTGTACATTACAGGCATAAAAAAAAGAAAAAGAAAAAGAAAGGAATGTAGTTTGTAGGAATGGTTGTGTACCTTTAGTGCGAGTTCAGAGCAGCTCCAGCTGCATTACTGACTTTGTGTGTGACAGTACAAAAGCGAGCAAGCTGAAAAGCGAGTCAGCAAGCGTCAGGACAAAAGCAAGGATCGGCTAACACAGCAGCACCGCCGCACATGGCCTGACTAATTTATGAGCGAAAAACTGCTCTTCCCTGGACAGACCTGTGCTGCAGTTCTAGGAAGTTTTCATTGACTCCTCCAGCATCACTGCAGCCACCAGAGATCATTTTCAGTTTGAACTATATCAGGGTCTACGCTTAATCAATACGCTATCGGAAAAAGAATTCATTACTAAAGCAGCATAAAACAGCTGCATTTTAAACGAAGGATCCATCACTTGTCTAATCTTCCAGTTCCAGAAGCTGCTGCAAGGTTAATTTTGGCTCTCATAATGAGGAGCACTGAGAATTTCCCTTACCCCACTCTTGGGATTATGCATTAAGTTTATTCTCTCCCAGCTGTTTTGTCATGAGTACAACTTATTTCATGTAGCTAAATGGGGAGTGGGAGAGCTTGGATGCTAGCAGAGGCTGAACTGAGGAGATGTGCAGGACGTGCAGTTCAGGGTCTTACTAATGTGACATTCTCTGTCCATAGCAGGATTACCGGTATATGGTCACAGGCCTGGATTGGCAGTATGAAAACTCTGCTATGTGCTAAGAGGTGGCTGTTTAATGAAGTCTTTGCAGGTTGCTGTGAATGTGTGTAATTTGTTTAGTCTTTTTTTAGCAATATTTAGGTAAGACAGCAAAAGGCACAGCTCTCTATATACATTTGTGGCCTACAATACTGTACAAGGTCAGTGATGCTACTGGAATGCAAATGTTGTAAAAGGCCATGTTTGCAGTTTTTGGCAGCTGTCTAACACAGCTTAGTGAACTGTTATACTCAGATAGCTGAAATATAGTCTAAGGGAAACTGTAATATGGTCCAAAAAAGAGCATTTATGGGCTTTTCCTGTCTACTACTGAATCCAGATTCTTTGTATGCATATTTTGCTGGAAACAATTGCAACAGGTAACCGTAGGACTACTAAAAGTAGATAGAATGTTGATGAGATTGAATGGCTTCTAGATTGTATAACAAGCAAATATTGCCATGGATGGTTAATCCGAACCAGTGGCATTAGGCAGATCTGTTAGAATCTGCATTTATTTAGATACATTGGGCTAGTATAAGGACAGGAGGAGAGACAAACTCACATGTGGCACACTACGCAACACAACCATAAACATTATCAGCCTTGACAGCCACAAAAGCGACATTGTATTTAGGGAGCATGCTTCGGCAGGGTGCTGCATTCTGCTCCAGGCTGTACAAGTAGAAAGGTTGTTCTCAAATCTTGAATACGGGACTTCAACAACAAGCTTTCCCTGTACCTCCTGTGCAATAATAACCTTTCAGCTCTCTTGATAAGAACTCATTGTTTTATCGCTTCACTCTTTATATTACCAGCACTGAATGGCAAATTAGGATCACTGTAGCTCACCCTTTCTCTTTATGTATCCTGATTATTTAGGATTCCAAAGAAACAAAAGCATATCACATGGTTAATGATGGGCATTTTACCAATTGGTCCTCTTGGACACTAATATATCACTAATGAGTTCCACTTTTCTGTTCCAGGAATATCGTGGAATACTTAGAAATAAATGAAAATCTGCATGCGTTGGCACCTTGCCCCTCAAGGTACGCCCTCTTTGCCACTGTACACTTACAGTCTCCGATCAAATGCTCTCATTAACATCCAAGAAAAACCTGTGAGTGGTATTTGTAGGTTGCAGTGACTCCAGGTTGGCAAGCACTTGAAAAGGTTTTAGTTAATTCATGGTGATATCCATTTTTGCTCTCCGCGTGAAAGGGAGACCGTCTATTGAAAATTGATGCAGTTTGCTCTGCTAATTTTCATGCTCATTCCAATTAATTTAACACAACCCAGATTCCTTCCTCAGGCTCATTCTAATTAGTGAGGCAACACCTAGAACAAGTTCTGTTTAATAACATAGACGAAGCTCTGTTTGCGAGAGATTTTGATGCTAATAAAGATATTCACTGATGTGGTTTGATATCAGATGTCAATTATAGTATGTAATTTAGAGGTCTCCCTTGTGCGCAGTGTGATGTAGAATGCGAGCAGCGGGACACTGTCCTATATTTGATTTCACTGACGGAACCAAATTCACCTTTGGGACCAATTAGTGTTATTTTTCTGGTGCGGATTCTGGGATTGTTCATTTATTCCACTGTAATGAACTGGGAGTATCTGATAAAGAGTCGCAAACTGTGAATCCTTCTGAGAGCCGCTGAACCTTATCACATAAAGAGGAGCATCCATGAGTATCACATAGAGACATTTAACGCTCTTCTCCACCTCTCTCGTTGTGTTTCCCCCTCCCATCTACTTCCCCCAAGTCCATTTTTGTCATGAAGAAGAATAGGAGAATTGTAAGCTTAAAAAGTATCAATTAGCATGGGCATTGTACTGAAAATCACTCCGTGGTACTGATGCAAATCTGCTTTGTGTCTTCAGGCCTAGTCAGTGCATACTGTGTAATCTCTGCCTCTCTGACAATGTGAACTTCTATTAAATTTCATTTCATTAAGGAATCCATGGATGGTGTAATGATCCATAGTCGTTATACACCCTAAGGAAGGTTGTGAGATGCAGCCTGACCCATGGCGAGTGGTGTCTGGTTTCACAAGGGCAGATATACATCATATACAGTTATTACCCTAAGTTCAATTTTCTTAAGGATCTGACCTTAAATAACACCATCATTAGAACTGTAACCACCATTAGTTTGCATTACATTGTATACCTAGAGAGAACTAACTTATATTTAGAAGTTTATATATGTTATTAGGTAATAAACAGTAACTGAAAGGATTAACCTGTTAACCTATTCCTACAATGATGGAAATTCTTTTTAAGTGCAGTATTGCTTTATACTATATATTCCACAGTGTGAGTGAATAATTAGTGTTAATTCTAAAGGTTACAATCTAATTTGTTATAAGAACACAAAAAATGTAATGGTATCAACTGGTGCTCTGGATCAACAAGAACAAGAGCACAAGTAACTAATAACTAACGTTAGGATCACATGACATAGCTGTAAAGGTAAATTACTTTCAGTGATGGGCTGCTGCTGATATCAGTTATTTGAATTTATATTGGCTAAGCAGTAACCAAAATAAAATATTTGCTTCCTGTCCTTATACATTATTGCTACTGGCCTGAAAATTATTTTACAGCACTTGGCACTAATGAATGTCTAGATGGTAGTGTAGACATGCCTTAAGTACAAGGGTTTGGAGCCTATATGTATAAAAACTTGGTGTGCATATAAAAGTGAATTTCTTCATCCTTCAGCAAGACACAAAATGCTGTATAGATGCAGTTATTTGTTGCTCCTAACGCTAATGATTTTTTACTGATCCTGGAAGGCGTTTTTTAGTTCATATATGCATGTGCAAAGACACAACCCTCAATTAACTAATCTATAATGCCAGGATAAGGAATTGTTCTCAGCCATGTGACTATAAACTAAAAATCTCATAAGCTCATGTGAAAATAACTGTCATTTTTCTCAGAATAAGAATCTTTATCCTGATAGTGCTAGTTCTGTGAGTTCAGCCTATGATGTTGTAAGGACCCCCCGATTTCCCATTTCCAGAGACAATTAAGGTCTCAGGTCCTTGTATAAATCATTTTGCAAATTGATGGAAATTTCTTTAGGTTGAACACCTTTCAGCTTTTGTTACCAATACATATAAATATTGTTTTGTGGGCATAGAAAGACTAAGGCGTAAATATTTGTTGAACTGAAAAATTAGCTTGCACATTGAACATAACATAGAAGAACTTTAGTGTATTGTGGTTTCTGAGACCATGGCACAGTTTAATTTGAAATGGATGTATTCATTATTTTTCACTCGCCTCCACACAGGCAATACATACAATCTAACTATAGAATAGACTTGCTTTGGATTTAGAGTTAGTGTAGATAGTTTGTTCTTTGTTGTAATAGACAAAAACTTCCCAGGAAATGTCTGTTTGCTGTAAAAGAGGTGTAAAATTATACTGTTTATATCATGGCAGCCAAACATTCCCTATATGGTGTATAATCAAAGCTATCCAAGACTGTTCTACAAAGTGAACAATGGAAGGGTTTCCTGAGTAGCATTTCCCAAGAAAAAAAACTTTATGTTTAGTGGAGACATTAAGACCTAGGTCAGTTTTTGGTGTAGGCCTGTAGAGGATAGTCAGCAGGAAGCTAGATAACTTTGTCTGAGACATCCTATACCACCAGTGGACACGTGGGTAAGAGTTGGTTTCATGTCATCTAGAGATGTACACAAACAGGCATAATTAGCTTGTATTTGTGATGCTTTTGAGGTTCTTCTGTGTTGCTCCAAGCTGCTTTCGCATTCACTTTGACTTATAAAAGAAAGAAAACAAATATACACAGGCCTTTATGGAACATGGAGGACTACAAACCTTAGGCCTTGTAAACACTGGCACTGTGGATTTGCAATTACATCAAATAGATCTGTGGCTTCAGAAAGCAATTTGCTGTACCTGTGACAATAAAAATAAATGGACCTACAAGATGTGTTTAGATGTGGTCCAGGAGCCACAGATGGTTCAAAGCAAAGTGAATTCCAGTTGGGTCGGTACACTTTATGTGACATGAGCAACATGACCCCATTAATGCCCAGTTCCAGTGATTTTGGCTAGAGTGATGAAGGGTTATAACCTCTATTAGGTTTTTATTGCCACCTATGTCCCCATTAGGGACAGTCAGTTCCGGTCAGTCAGGTAATTTCTTCAACGGGTACATAAATAAGAAGAAAAACATATTCTTAGTAGAGTGGGGAAGGGTTAGAAGTTCCATTTCTGTCATGGGTTTTAAAGGGACTGGAAGCAATTAAAAATCTCCACAATGGGGTGACAAAACTTTACATAAAAGTCTTCAACTCTTTTGAAAACTAGAAAACTTTGTTGACTAGAGTTGGCCTTTAAAGGAGAACTATGAGGCAAGTGAAAATCACTCAGCCTCATAGTTCTAGCTGACCTGTGACAATGAAACTGTCACAGGTCGGCTCAATAGATCGCGAAGTGTGCGAACACATACTGTCGCTCGCTCACTTCTCGACCCTGTCCCTGCAGAGAGCCGTGACTGTCACTCACGGCTCCCTGCAGGCATTCCCCCCCTCCCCTGTCTGATCCTCCAGCGCTGACTGACGGAACGGATGGGGGAGGGGTACAGCTGGCTCTGCCGCTAGATAGGCAGAACCATCTGTCACGCAGCTGGGTGGATCCAGACAGTAATGTCAGGATCCGTCCAGGCTGCGGCGTCTCAGTATACCGCGAGTTGTAGCTCCTGGTATGCTGAGCTTTGGGTGACGGAAGGATGCTAGTTTGTGTCCTCCTGTTACCCTTAGGAGAACTATGGAGAAAAGCCCTGAACCCATAGTTCTCCTTTAACTGTGTATGATAGTCTGAGGCTGGGGTTAGTATATCTCCTGCACTAAAATAAAGCAGAACTCCAGGAGTTTATAAAAGCGCCAGTCCAAGCGCCACATTTCATACAGACAAGGGAGATTTTTGCTTTTGTTGTTTGTATTTCAATTTGAAAATATATGAATCCTTACTGTCATTTTATTGCAGTGCACTATAACTAAAGGGTCTATTCACAAAAGGGTAAAGAGTTTGGAGAAGGCAGGAGAAGTGAACAATCTAGGCCAATCTAGGCCAAAATAGCTGATTTGGAAAAATTCTCCAATTCAGCTCACTTTCCAGTTCTGCTAATTTTGCCTAGATTGTTCACTTCTCCTGCCTTCTCCAAAGTCTTCACCCTTTTGTGAATAGACCCTTAAGTCTTTTGGCATAATTGATGTCAAGATTCTCTCAATTCAAACTCTATATTTGTTAGAAAACTAGTTTACATTGCTACCTATCCCCTGAGCCACATTCTCAGAACTAGTGTAAAGTGAACCTTTCCTAACAGAAACATGGAGGCCATCATTGCTGACCTGCTTCTGAAAATGCTACATTCCTGGCTATTATGCTAACCCCGCTCTGCATAATGAGAAGTCAGCAAGGGCAGCCTTCATGTTTTTTTCAGGACAGGTTTTTCTCTAAGTAAGTTTAAAGTCGTAATTCCTGATCTGCGTATCTATTCTTGATGAGCAACTCACTGAAGCCACTGGATTAGGATGACAGACATGTCATTAAGATGACAGACAAGCAACTAAAATACCCCATGAGAGGTTATCAATAGCAGTGCACATAACCTTCTCAGCACAGGTTCCTTTCGCAATGAAAGGTTTAATGTGAATCATGCTTGTCTTATTATTTAATGTGAGTCTTGTGTTAACCTGCTGCGATTTTAGCCTCAATAGTTTATCATGTAAGAGTAATCATGCAAGTATAATATATTTTTTGGTTGTTACGGGATGCTGCAATATGCACATTGCTATTTCCCCCAACAAATAGAGCCTGTGTGAAAGACTGTAAGTGATTTAAGAGATGAAACTGCACATTCCTGTACTAGCCAGTGCCAGTGCACACATGAGAATCCATCATGTAGCTGCCAGCAACACTCCTTAGAACTTTAGGACTTTGCTAGGCTCCATATTTCAGGTGGGAAAGGGTTAAACAAGCTCTCTGACCTCTGGAAAAAGCCTACTAAAAACCAGAAACCAGTCATTTGTCAAAAATCCCTTTAAATAGCAATGTAATGAGGTAACTGTAGCCAGCGATGCTGCGCTGATTGCACTGCCAGTTGTTCTAGCCGCATTCTTTGATAATGCTGATAACAAAATGCTCTATTCAGGAGGGTTTGAGTTCTTTTGCCGCAGGCTGTGTCCCAAACAGGCCCGTCGTCTTTAAGAAAGGATCAAGCATAAAAGCCACCAGTAAAAAAAAAGTTTTTTTTAGAGAGTACAAATCTGACTATTAGGCTGAAGTATTAGTGCCTCATTGTGAAGTAGCATGTTCGGACCTGAGAATGGTGGGAAGAGGGAGGCACAGATGTATTATAATAGTAGTGGCCAGTGGTACAGGAGATGTTCATTGTCATGAGGAAGTAAAGTGGAGGGGTTGCCCAAAACAACCAATCGGACAATAGTGGTTATTGCTATATTCATTTATATGGGCCAAAAAATTCTGCAAGCAGTGACCACTGAATTGTCCACACTCGTCCCTGCCTGGTTAGGAGCTCAGAGTTTAATATCCCTGACACAGTCATACAGACACCTACGTACACTGGGACCAGTTTGAGTGGACCCACAAGTATGTTTTTAAACAGAGAGGAAGTGTCTAGACTAAAGCTAGCTTTACACGGCTTGAATATCAAATGGTGCTGGCCCTGCCAACACCACGACTCAACAAAAGTCAATTCAGAAATCAGCTGAGCCGGGTGGAAATTTCTTGGCCAAACAGTGACTGCATCCTGCATCCTATCAGCTGCATTACTGTAAAGTATTCAGGCAGCCGCAGGTGATGAGATTCCTCCATCCACACTGTTTAGCGTGGATGGGGGAATCGAGGGATTTTCTTTTGTTCAGGCTGAGAAAAGAGAAAATCCATAAGTGTGTGGCTAGCTTAAAACCCATGTAAGTATACATACCCCATGGAGATAGTGTTTCTGAGAGCTAGCACTTAATCCGCCAGGTTAGAAACATAGTTTCTCTGACCAGCTGCCATGGGCAAGACTTTGCTTTTCCTGCAGTTTTCATACATGAGGTCCATAACAAGCAGCACAAACTTTCCCCGAGGTCATAAAATTGAGCCAGGTTGGGTTTTAATTTTTTCACAGCGGAATGCTGAGGTTTTCCCCTAATGGATGTGTCTTTCTTTAAAAATTATGTCAGATTTAAAATGATGCATGTGGATGACTATTGCTTGTAAAGATAATGGCCCTTGGTAGCTAAAAGGTAAAGGTAAAAAGGAGTCCACAGCAACCAAATCAAACATAAGCCCTGAATAAAATAATGACATTGGGTTGCTGTGAGTATCCCCCCCAGTATTCTCCTCTTTCTGTGCATTAAGCTCCTAATGTTTTCTGAGAGAAAGAGAAAATGGCAAACTCTGGCCACATTGTACAAGGTACCTATGTTTGATTAAAAGAGCGTCACAGCAAATTGAACGATATCATTGATTTTAGCATCTTGTTTACTTTTATGTAATGGCTGTATTGTTAGTCATAACTGCATTTACTCCACAGCTAGCTGCAACATGCACTGACAGTGAATGGATTCTTATATTTTAAATGCTTAGAGCTGCTGCCTCTTTAAGGTCTCGTGTGTGTATATGAGGTTGAATGGTCGTGAGCCGGCGTTAGCAGCAATGCCTCACAGGGGACCAGTGCAGAACATTATCAGAAGCTGGGGATTGTGCGTTGTGCAGAGCAAGCAGAGTTGAATCTGAGAGCTGGGACCTAGATGGACATTAGTCTCTGCTTAATAGAATCTGAGTGATAACTGTGCATAATGCTGCACTGAGAGGTCACTAAAAATGAAAAATTAGCGTCCCATTAAAGGGTTTTATTGCCGAGAGCTGCAGAGATGTCTCAAAGATAAGTTGTTGCTGACATTATATGGAGCAGTCTACAGGGAGGGGTCCTGGAGCAAATAATCTTCACCCCTGTATTGTACAGCCACAGCCCTTAAAATACCTCTGTTGAAACCTTTTGCAATTCCTTATGTCTGTAGCTGGCATGGTGCAAAATACTGACAACCAATCAGATTTCAGCTGTTATCACCTTTAGCACAGGTATACAAAGTGAGCGCTGAAGTCTGATTAGTTGCTATAGACATCCTGTTCCTCCTATCATGAAGCTCTATCATACAACACTCTTATTTTCACTGTGACTTCAGTCAATACCTTCACTTTCAGCCATGTGGTTCAATAAATCAACTGGTTATAGAAGGCTAATCTACCATGTCCGATTTTTTTTGTGATATCACAATAATAGGATACATATAATCTATGCAGTTAAAGTTTATCAATCTTATAGCTTGGACTATAAAATCATTTTTATTTGCCTGTGCTTATAGTATTACCAGTATCCTGTATTTTGTAATTTCATATTGTAGACATTTGTTTAGCAGATCCAAATGGTTGTAATAATTTTAATAAAACACCTCAAAGGGCAGAATGCCCTTTATGACATTTTCACCCTTCAGCATATTTGTTTGGAGTTCTTCCAGCTCCCTAGTATAATGAAGTGACTTTTCTTGCCTATTTTTTTTTACAGTTGTTCACTTTGCTGCTCCCTGGCCCTGCCAGCTTTTTCATATTTTTGCTGGATGTCATGGGTGATCTGTTGACACATTCCACCTTTTTAATAAAGGTTCACAGATCACTAACACTTTGCACTTGTTCTCAGAAGTTCCTCTGCTGTGTGCACCTGTTCCAGCAAGCAGGTCTCTGCATTCAATAGCCAGAACCACTGGGCACATACAGCAGCTTAAAGTGTATTTCCACTTTTGTAGCTAGTTTGGAATAACGCCTATTGTATCTTTGTTACATGTCCCCGCTCACATAGCAGAACTATTAAATGTAAAAATGCTTACTGTTCTACTTGCATTTTACTTTGCATAAAAATCTTACTTAGCTTCCCCTTCTATGTAATGTTAAGGAATTTACAATTATTAACCCTGTCTGTACTGGGTTGGCTGATTTTTTTTACAGCGATCACAACCTGAAATAAGTCATTTCAGGGAGGTGCCCTTCTTATTTCAGGGAGGTGCCCTCTGTCAACCCCCCCCACCTTCTCTGGGAGGGGGGGAGGTGCAACAACAAGGAAGAGAGCACCCCCCTGAAATGATGGCAGATAGCAAAGAAGCTAATGCTTCCTTTGCTATCTGCCGCCAGAAGAAAAAAAAAAAAGAAGGCATAGGAACTAATAGCTAGATTGCTATTGGCTATTTCAATGTGCAATAGCCAATATCAGATTAGCTATTGCACCCGCCCTCTGCAGCTGTCAGTCAGCAGAGGTGGACATGACGGAGAACTTCAGGTCCACCTCTGCTGATTGACAGCAGCAGTGGGCGGGTGCAGTAGCTAATCTGCTATTGGCTATTGCACATTGAAATAGCCAATATCAATCTAGCTATTAGTTCCTATGCCGTTTTTCTTAGGGTCTATTCTGACGGCGGCCGGCGGCCCCCGATACCAGAAAAAAAAACACAAAAAAACAGACAGCACAGAAAGGTTTACTCTGCTAGATCGAGCAAAGTAAACCTTTCCGAGAGAAAATGTTTCTCTCCCGGGTGTCCGGTCCGGGAGCCGCTATCTAATAGTGGGAGACTCTCGGAACATCCAGAAGAGTTGAGATGTCTGTTATTAGTTGTAAACTAGATTTGAACATTCAGTCTGTCCTAACAACAAAAAGATTGAAAAGCATTGTATGTTAATGAGAGGAAACCCACTTTATCCCCCTTCGTCGGGAGGACAGACTCACATCTAAATGGTAAGAAATTTAGTTTTTTTAATTTTTTTTAGGTATGTTGAGTGAAGGGAACACATAGTGGGGGTTTTCTCAAATTTTTCTGCAAAAGTGGAAATATACTTTAAAGTGTCAGTTTTACACCTATTCACAGGTATCATAGTTTTTTCTAACTGAAAATGTGTTTCAGACAAATCATACCAACCAATCAGATTTGCACGTGACGCATGCCACATGAGACAACTAAAGCTGTAACAATAATTGGCCATAACAGGGATTATTTTTTAGCAATCAGAGCTGAATGTAAGACTCAAATGGCTAAAATTAACTAGTGTAATGGCAAATTAAACTTGTATTATAGCCTAGACAACTAAGCCAATTGGTCCTTATGTGTTAATGTGCTCTTGCTAAGAACTAAAGGTACTTCTCATAGCCATCAATCAGCATTAAACCTGCCCCGGAAGTCTGAAACTGGTTGGTTGTTGTAGTAGAAAAAACTCCAGGTTAGAGATCATTAATATGTAAGGTCTATTGCAGGAGGTAGTTGTGCATATTATTATACAATGTTTTGGTTTTCTTTAGTGGTTTAATAGTTAGAACCTCTGCCAGGCTTTATTGCTATCTGTGTCTTTTTTAGGGAGATTCCTACTCATCCACAACACATAAAACAGATAGCAAAAAAAAAAGCAAAACAAAACAGTGCAGCACTTTAGAGCATCTGTCAGGTATTTACTACCAGGAAATTTGCCCTTGTCTTCTGTTATTGGTGACAGGTGGTGAAATCCCCCAAGCAGTGACATAGGCAGCAATACAAATCTGACAGAGGCTCTAACCCTTCACAACTCAAACTAAAACAAAAATAACAATTTGGCTGAATTTCCACTTTAACTAAAAAACAGATTACAAAAGAAATTACATTCATGTCAAAATCTAAATTATTTGGTTGTTGGACAACCCTGAAAAGAAATAGTCACACACTGGATATATAAAAGAGCAGATGCAATACTGAGTGGCTAAAGATTGGGCAAGGAAGTCATTTGCTGGCCATACATGTGCAGATTCTAGGTATATACAGTAGGTCTAATTGGACCATGGATGGGCAGCTACTTGCTGTGTCCTGATATTGTGAACATGCAGTGATCTATGCGGGTGAACAAAGCTGGCAGTCTACAATCTTTTTTCTATGGATTTTGATGGTGTGGACAGGTCTGCAATGTGCGGCTTTCAAATTAGCACTGCGCAAGATGGTGTCATGTTAAATTCACATATCTGGTCCTCTTGTGCATCAACTTTGCCAGCCAAAGAGAAAAAACATGCGCAGCTCCTTCATTCCTCCCCATCTGTCTTCCAAACACATGATATTTATAATCCACACAGTAACCCTTTCTGATTAGCAGTTTATTACATTGTGTTTTGCTGATATGTATTACGTATGTGAGCTGAATACACCCACAATATAATGACAAACTACCTTGTTTTATTATTATTGTCAATCATATCCCTTAACGAGTTTTATTGCTAAAGCGTGCATATGACTTGAGATATGGCATTGGTATGGTACTGGAGTATGAGTGTAACAAAAAAAAAGAGCAACCATGCTTAAAATGGCAGAAAACTGAACTGATAACATTTGTCTATATGGCACAAGCCTAAGTAAGCAGTTCACATGCAATATAAGAATTCCTATTGGTCGTCTAAGTATGCAATGAACAAGTCTTTCCTTTATGAGATTACTATGTTTCTAAAGATTCATATAGTGCCTTTTAGGAGGTGTTGGTGGGCATTACAGTTGTGCTAATGAAACATAACAGCTATGTCATCCTACCATTTTAAACTTACATTGTGACATAGCTAGCTTTAAAAGGGACAATGGCCCACCAAACTCATCCAAAAGACAAAAAATAAACTAAAAGCATTGCAACCTTTAGAACCCCAAACCGGAGTTAACCCAGGGGAAGGCAGAAAACACTTATACAATGGGAATACAAAATACTGCTTACAAAAATGGTCTGTAGTCTGGCCTTTGGGCTTGGGGTCCTTGGGTCCCCTAATCAATTAAACATTATCTGGTCCTTGTATATTGTCTCCGTGTTAGAATGGCTTTTCTTCAGACGCATGGGTTTCTGCATCCAAAAATGAAATATATTTGTGGATGAATCATTTTTTACTAAATTAATTGTTGTATGTGTCAGACTGTACATTTCCTTATGTGAATGGTTCAGTGTTATGCATACAACTCAGCAGAATATTTTGGCTTCATATCAATTAATAAAATCAAATCTCCAGGACACATCGTTGACTGCAGATGTATACTCAGTGCCCAAATTAATTTGCATCCCAGAAATGTTGAGCCGTATCTCCTCTATTGCCCTGAGTTGGCCAGGTGATTCATTCTTTTCCATTTTCCTCTAAAATTTTAATTTTGATACTTTACAAATCAGTCATCTCTGTCACAACCAAGCATGGCTTTAGTAAAAGAAAGAAAAAAAGATTTAAAAAAGTGTTTTTTTTGTGTGTGTGATACTACCAGCCTAAAATGGGGACTTTTTACTTCTGTTAAGGGTCAAGTGCAGTAACATAGTTAATTAATTGAGTATTTCCACTAATCTTGTTAACCCAAATGCGCCAGTAATCTGATTTGTAGAAAAATAAACATTTCGTGTTTTTGTTTTTGAATTACAAAGAACGAGATTGTCATGGGAAAACAAGCACTTAGGAGAGTATCATGACATCTTAATTCGTACAATATGGGCAATAAGACTGCTCAGTTGGGCTCAGTGTCCATACGTGACACTTATCTTTATCATTTAGCAAGTATAACCCAGATTTTAGCTCCCTTATCATTATCCATCTCTGTTGCATGCGCTAGTGTCTCGAATTTTAGTTTCATAAATTTGTATTTTTTTAATACCATATAAAATCAAAACGAGCTTATTTACCAGTGTGAAAGAGAGGTAAGTATGAGACATTATGAATATCAAATTATACATCATATTGTCTTTTTAATGAAATATTTCAGTGCTATGATAAAGCTATAAAGCATAATAATGGGGTTAATTAGAAAACCAGGTAAAGTCATTGTACTGAGAAAAAGAATAGTCAAATTGCTTGTCACTTTAAAGAAGTAACAAGGCAATTAACTACAAGTTTGCACATATCAAAAAAATTAAAATACAATTTCAGTTGAATACTTTTGTTAGCACTTATGATAGCTTAAAGTATGCTTCTAAAATAGAATACAGTGTATAGATTGAGAGTATTGACAGTGAGTAGTAAATGTCGGTGATTCTTATCCCTAGCAATGCTCGTATACAGTTAATAGTAGATTAAACATTTGTGAAGCTATATTAGTTTTGAGTGGTTCTATATATTTTATTATTTCAGGAGTCTTTTTGTTGTTGAGGATAGGAGCACTTGTGTTATGGACATTAGTAACATATAGCATTGATATTGGAAAGAATTCATGATTTCCAGTACATAAGGTTGGGCTAATGTTAAGCCAGCCACAGCAAAGGATAAATGTTTTGGTACGCTCTGGAAGAGGTATGATTTATCCGTGAACCTTTTTGATTTTGGGGTGGTATGGGGGTGTGTTACGTTTTGTTCAGTGTGAGGCCCTAATATTGTTAGGTCAGTGTGTGCCAATGATAATTTCAGGTTGGTGTGGGGCCTTTCTACCTCTACTGCTGTTCCCTCTTACACAGTTTGAATGGAGACCTTTTCAGTGCAAAACATGGGGTCCCTTCACTAGATAGTCCGTGTAAATAGCTGTGAGTTAACAAAGGAGCAGCCTCCTGCAGCTTCCAGCTCCCGACCCATTTGGGGAATGAATGTGCTAAATGCTTCTTATGCCGCCTGAAAAGTCTGGGACAAAAAGCAGAATAAAACCCTTTTCTTCTCTCTTCTCTCCCCCAATCCTCTTTTTCGTTTTTTCCCCCTGGGGGGTTGGGTGTTTGAAATCGGTGTAAGCTTTGGAAAAGCTGTTTTTTTCTTCTTGCAGTGCTCTTTTGAGTGTGAATGTGGTACAGTGGTCACCCCTTCCTCTCCAGTGTCACAAAACCCACACAGTTAGTAAATGTTGCATGTAAACTTCTCTGGGTCATGTGTTCACTGCTGTCCTGGTCAGCGGCAAATCACAGGCACATTTCCCCTGAACATGTCCTGCCTGTTTAGCACAGCAGGGTCTGCATACAGAGTGAATAAATACTAGCCTGCTCTTCCTCTCTATTGTTTAATTTATCTCTACATTCTGGTTATCAGGTCAACTGCTGACCAGTGTCAGGGCAAATGTTTGGCCTATTTCACAAAGACTCAAGCAAAACACCACCAGTGTAATAGTATATGGTTAAAAAGACATAAAAATAGTAGTTGCGAGAATAAATTAGACATTTTCTCCCAACATTCTGCTGGATGTGGACAGCAGTTGGATTGAGGAAATGTATGTCATATGAAGGGAGGACTGTTCAATGATCAGTTCCCTCTGTGGATGGCTAGAGGTACAAAAAGTTAAGTATATGCAAACCCTAACTATAAAAACGTCTCTCATTTGCTCCCTTTTGGTCTGTTAAACATAACATTGAAAGTGTTTTGTTATACAGCTTCAATAGGCGCACAAACTACCTGTTGACCTTGCCATAAATTCTGAGAGCTGAACATCTCTGCCTGTGCTGCACTCTTATCAGTTACATTGTTCCCAGCAATCTCTGAGGACTACAGAACACCTCCACTCAATGTTACGGAGAGGGGGAGCTGTTCCATAGCCCTATCCTTGGATGACATCTCTGCCTCTCCATAGAAGCAGTACAGCAAGTGATTGTGGTCATCCTAAAACCGGAAGTATATTCTTTTCAAGACGACTTGGTGAAAGTAAAAGTGAGAAGCCTAAAAAAATTAGACAAATGCAGCCACCACCCGTAAAAGAGTGCTCAGCTGCAAAATATTACATATTTTTTCTTGGGTTTAGATGCACTTTAATATCAGTCATAGAATCATCCAACATGCTGGAAAAACTTCATCCATTGGACAGACAAGAATCCATAGAAAAAAAAGTAGTCACCTGAATGGGAAAAAAAACTATTCTCAGGTCTTGTATTTGAAGAAATATTTGCCCAAATGTGTGGTCGGCAAAAACTGTCAGACACTATATATATATAAATATGTATATATATAACAGACACAGAACATAAAAATGTGCACTATAATATGTATAGTTTAAAATCCTGTTTGCTTGAATACAGCCCTCTTTAATGCAGAACAGAAAGATGAAATTGTACTATCAAAGGCAAAGTGCATTAGAGATTCCAAGGAAGAAAATAAATCATGGATACAATTTAGAGCATAAGATATACAATGGGGGAAGAAATACTTGTTCTGAGACAGAAGAAGTTGACAATTATCTTTGAGATTAATTGGAATGTTACATTGCCTGTTAAAACACCAGTGTTAAGGGGTACAGATCCCCCACCACCACATTGAAGACATCAGACCTATCGGCTGGTGCTCTCATTTACTGAAGTCTCACTGTAGGAACATTTTATGCTTGTAATGTTGGAATGTTTGGCAATAGGACGGATGACACTTCTAGTATGTCTGCCAATGTCCAATAATCCACAGTCCAATAATACACAATCATAAAATGTCATATGCACTGGAGAGGAAGGGAGCATACTGCAAATATGACTGCCCATGTCTGATAAGCTGCAAGGAGAAACAAATTAAGAAGTTCCTTTATAAATCCATAGTATGGACAGTGCTGCAAAGAAACAGAGCAGTAAAAAATGATGTCACAGTGTGCATTGATCAGCACATGTGAGAGTGTTGAGTGGTTTTGTAATGGCTTAATTTCTACTCAGAATGAATAATTTTTAATAGGTAGGGCCTGCACAGGGAAATACAAAAGTGACTGGATCCTTACATCACAATGCTTTGTTTACAGAGCTTTTCTTAGAAGGTGCTACACCCCAATCTCCTTTCAGTAGTTGTGGCAGGATTAGGAGAGTCTGCCCCTCCCCTCCCGATGTGTCAGTGGATGCACGCAACAACATGTTCACCCAGCCCTGGACTCTATGTATCACCCATATGTATATGGAGTGCATTGTATTCATTCCAACAGGGAGATATGTCACCCTTTAAATATTAGATTCTGTCTTACTTCCTAGATTACACCTCTACTGAAATAAATATCTCTTGTGGATATTGGTTTTGGTTTTAGATGTTTTGGTTTGATCTAATGCAAAGTGTTTTAATATGGAAAGAGGGCTTAAAAAATAAAATTACGACCAGTCTGCTATGGATTAGTGATTAACTTGACCTGAAGTGGTTTCTACATTTCAGAGGGTATGATTGACTCGTCTGTGCATCAAGGTAACTCAAAACACTTATCTAAACCAAAAAAGTGAACATATTATAAATTGCAGTTTACCAATCCTTACATGTGGTGGATGCATTAGGTTTTTTTTTTAAGCTTTAATTTCTTTAGGGTCTATTCACGAAGCTGCCGAAGGATCTGGCCGTAGCTGCGGCTGATCCTTCGGCTAGCTTCGGCCCCAGGATCCCTTCGGTTCAGTAGAACCAAAGGTGTGCTGCACGGGCTATTCACAATAGCTCGTACAGCTCCCGATCATGGCCGAGCGGCTCAGCCGAGCCGAACGCATATGCATCAGCTCGGCTGAGCCGTGCTGAAAGCCAAAGCTCGGCCTGCTTCTGACAGCTGGGCGGAGCAAGCCGTGATCTTACGGCTGGCTCTGGCCACTTTCAGAGAGATCAGCGTCCCTGGTTAACTGCTAACCAGGGACACTGATCTCCAAACAGCAAACTCTCCCTGGCGCCCCGGGAGTCTCCTGCTCCCGGCCGCCAAGGAGAGAAACAGTGCTGTGTCTTTCTTTCTTTATTCTGACACGAGCATGTCAGAATAGAAAAAAAAAAAAAATTTTTCCCATTGAAAAGCATTGGGACATTACTATTGGCTATTTCAATTTGCAATAGCCAATAGTAAACTAGCATTGTACCCGCCCTCTGCTGCAGTTCCCCATCAGGTCCATCAGCAGAGGGTGGGTACAATGCTACAATGCTCCCGGGAGAGTTTTTTTTTCTTTTTTTTTACAGCAGCAGAGCCGCCGGACAATAGGAAACTATTGGGCGGAGCTAGCTGTCACTGCTAGCTCCGCACAATCGTTTGCTTTTTACTTTTTTAACTTTTTTCACTGTTTTTCTGTTCTGCTCGGTACCTCTGAGGGACCGAGCAGAACAGCCGAGCCGAATGCCGCTCGGCGGCATTCGGCTATTCACTCACTGCTGTTCGGGATCTTTAAGAATAGCCCGAACAGCAGTGAGTAGCCTGCCGGAGGTTCGGCTCAGCCGATCCAGATGTTGGATCGGCTGAGTCGAACTCCTTCTGCACTTCGGGTCGGCCGAACATGCTGAGCATGTTCGGCTGACCCAAAGCCACACGAAGCAAGCCGATGTACGGCTGAAATTAGCCGTACCAGCCTGAAGTGAATAGCCGAACAGTGTTCGGCTCACTTCACTTTAGATTGGTCATTCACTCGGCAGCTTCGTGAATAGACCCCTTTATTTTCACCTTGTGATCTGGACAGTAAGTTACCTCTTTGGAAGAGCAATGGAGCCACCCTTGGAGAAGGTGAGATTTAGATGAACTTGGCTAACAAATTAAATCTGAACTCTTTTTAAACATTTACATCAACGGCTATATGTTTTTACCCTTTGGGATAAAGGTAAATGGGGTGTCTCAACCCTTTGTCTATCACCTCTGGACAGTTTGGTCTGCTAAACAAAGACTTACTTCCTGGAACACCAGGTGGCAATGAAGGGGGGAAAAAAAGAAAAGCTGCAATTTATTACATTTTTGCTTTTGAGTTTAGATACGCTTTAAGTTATCAATACAAGATAAACTCTGGTAATGTCACAATTTCTTAATTGTAGATCGTTCATATCAGGCAAGCTCACCAGGATTGCAGCAATAATAATGACAGCAACATGCATTGCTGACAATTTTCCAGTCCATACCAGTCATATTGCTGTATGATTGCATACAAAGAATTCATATCATACCCATATATGAGTACTACAACTCTTAGAGTCTGTGAAGGTTCTCATTCATCCAGGTCATGGTACATCTGTAAAAAATAAATCAAGGCAACTGGACTTGCTGTATTTTTCTTCAAGATGTTGCACTGGTCATCCAACTAGCTTTATCAATCCAATTAGAGTACTTTGCAGATGAGTTTTTAGAAATGGAGCAAATATAAAGCTGTTTGTCTCAGTGACCAATCAAATACCTTGCTGTATTTTCCCACTCTAAAATACAAGAAGCCTAATTGTGCTTTTCTTAAGCTGGCCATACATTCCAAACAAACTTGGATCTTTCTTTACCTCCCGATATTGCTATCAGACACTTGACGAATGTCCATCGAAAGTTCGTTTGATTTTAACATTCCATTATATATTTTGTATACTGCTTGAGTCAGGTATAGTTGCGGGGACCCGGTGCACAAGGCAGGCTTGTGCACTGCTGTCCACCACTCTACGAAACGATATATATTTTAATTATGGACGCAATGAAAATGTAAATTAGGATGTTATGGATGTATTGTTAGGTTCTAGTAATAGTTTCATTTACTGGACTTGTTTTGTAATGTTGAAGACATTTTCCCACTTATCTAAGATGCTTTTTCAGGGGTTATTGCTATGTTTTATTTTATGTATTTATTCAGAGTCTAGAATAAACTAAATAAAATATATGGGTTTTTATGTAAATAATTGTCACTCTGGAGCAAAACAGAACATTGTTTTTTGATGGACTAAACCAGAAAGAAAAGCAAGACATTTGTACATAGCAGTCACAGCTGCCATTTAATGGGGCATGTAAGAGATCAAATATATCTGATTTGGTACCTATGGACAACAGCTCCCATGATTCTTTGCTCCTCCTTTAACATAGAAGTGATATAGCTTTATTATATCACACAGCCATTCCCCTCAGTGGTTCACCGACATGCACTCAGACTCACATGCATGCTTTAGTCTTCTAAGATGTGCCAGAGGCTGCAGCTCTACACCTTAGATCCCAGAGCTCTCCCGGCTTGGTTCTGTAATAGCCTCTCTCCATCTGTGTCCCACAAACAGCTAAAGAAGCAGCAGCCTGCTCTTCAGGCTCACACAATCACATCCACCCAGGTTGCAGGAGCCCGGGGTTGCCAGGGAGCAGTCAAAAACCATTAATGTTTAGGAGAATTTGCCCTTAGGCTGTTCTTTGGCACAATGGAGAAGTGTGCACATTAAGGGAGCAGGCATATATATAATGTATACACGGGTGTGCATATACACATTTACATAGGAACTAAAAGTCAGAGGGCTCTATCAGGACGTACCCACAATTCCCAGCGCATCAGGTCTGTGCGTGACCATAAGACTTAATCCTGGTTCTGCTGCTGAGAAGGAATGTGCTTTGTTAACCTTTTCTTTAAAAATCAGCATGGTAAGGTTTTGCAAGCATTTGTTAAAACGAACATAGTATCTCACAACACGTACTGTATTCTGCCTTTTGTATGTTTGCCTTTTAGAAGAAATTCATCAAGAAGCTGAATGAGTTTGGATTCTGTGCAACATGTATATCAATGATTTAACAATTTTTGTATGTCAAGTGTTACATGCTTGTAGTTTTTAGCTCACAGTAGTGTCTGACGGCCCTTGTTTTTTTTAGCATTCAGGATAAAACATTAAATGCCATTGCACTTTGGTCAGTTTACTTCCAATGGAAACCTATAGTTGTAACCATACACCAAGAAATTGGTTGTAATGGCGGCTAAGGATTTCAGATGATAGTAGATGTTTTTCACGACTGTTGGGGTTGTCGTTAATTGTATAATTGGCTATTGTTAATAAGATACTAAATACATTACATATTGTTACTGGTATGGTGGTAGTGGCAAGAGATCTTTACCCAATGGGGAAGAGTAACAGATAATAGGTCAGGTTGGAATTTTTGTAACCTTAAGTCAAATTTAATGATAGTTTTGTATAGCTCCAATATTATACTCAATTCATAGAAGCCATCTTCCATATTTTTCACTGATGAGTGATAATAATTTTAAAGCAATGGTATGCAGTTGAATGGATAATGCTCCTAACTAGGCTGGATTTGTGCTATAAACCTGTTTATGAATGTACAATTGCTACCGAAGTAACGCTATAGATGAACAGATATCTAATGAGCATAACAGGTAGTGAGACATCTGCATGTCCTTAAACCTATCACTTGGCTACTTGAACTCACCACTGTCTTTTATAACTAAGAGGTGCACTCCCAGTGAATCTCTTATTCATTTTTCTCCATGAAGAAGGGAATGATTGATCCCTACTCACACAAAAAATGTTCTCTTGATATGACCCTCACCCAAAATGTTGTAAGTGATGATCCAGCTGGGTACAGTTTTTGTAGAGATCATATATGTCCAACCTAAGCCAGCAGAGATATTTGATTACCTACTTTGTATGTACACAAGAATTGCAATAGACTGTATTTGTGGTTGGTGTTCTAATTCCTATATCACCTCAGTAATAAGGGCTGTTATCATATATGGGTATTAGACTGAACAGACATTCCATGGCACATAGTCTCCTGGGTAATGTATACTGGGAATAAAAATAACAGAAGCAAAGTTTACATGGTACTGAACATGTTTATGTCTAAATTCAAATTTCTCTACGTATACACATGTTCATTTGGGGAAGACAGAGATCTTTGCAAACATTACATTTTCCTGGTACACACCTAATTTCACCTGAGATTTATAGGTGGCCAGGTAAAATCTGTTCTTATATTACATTAGTCTGGGATCCCAGTAGCTTTGCATGTGTCCCATCCCAGGACTTGCTGTTTGTTTGGGGCCAGCAGAGAGTATTAATTACCCCCTTCAGTTCTCTTTCATGTGGCTTTGGACTACTGTGTAAGATGAACAAACATTAGCTATCCATTGCATACTCATAGCAGACCCATGTTTCCCTAGAGTATCTACTAGTTGACAAACAGTGTGCAACCAGAACCTTATGATTCTTTGTCACTTCGGATGACTTTTTATAAACCAGGATGTAATCACCTTTTACATCAGAATTATAATATAAACTGAGTGACTCACATAGGGAGTTAAAATTAATAATATGTTAATTCACAAAAATCAATATATCTAAGTAACACTCAAACTTAGCAATAACCTAAAATGAAGAATTTATATGAGCCAGGGAAAAAAAAACAAAATAAGTAATAAAACGTCAACTTCTTTGGCACACCGATTAAAGCTTAACGCCTTCTGGCCAATCAAAAACATCTTTAGTGTCCATATATAGTTATACTTTTAATGAAATATTTCCATGCCAACGTCATTAACATAAGATATTAAAGCTACACATTTACAGGCAGAAAACATTTTTGGCAAATCATAAAATTGTCAAGTTTGTTGTTCATAAAATGGAAACATTTGAAAAAACGTAATTATACTTTATTACTAAATAAATGCAACCCATGCATACAGTATTCCTTTTTCTTATTTATTAGTTTACACCTACTTGTAGCACTTGCAAAAAACATACTAGGGGTATTGTCCACGTTTAGCCATTATCGTTCTATCTTTTGAAATACTGTATATAATGAAATAAGGCCATACATCTTTCTGGTAGAAATAAAGGCTAGAAACTTTGATCTGCCTTGCAGAAGACCGAATATGTTTTTGGCACGTAATGAATATGTGCTGGTAAAAGCAGCTCTTCTCGTCTGAATTTTATAACAAACATATCCGGCCCGCATTGATTGATGCCTTCCCAAAAAGGGGGAGACATGGCAGTATAAATTTTCAGAAGGTGGGGGCCAGTATTGCCCCGGCAGCAGGGTTTTTTAGATACATAATTCACATGCCCTGCAGGCATTGCTTTCAAGGCATTGGAGCCGCAGGGCGAAAAAAATAAGCAAGGCTCTTAAAAGTGAATGATTTTTGCTAATGCACAATTAATGCCATGGAAAAGCACAAAAGAGCAAGACTGGGTGATGGAAACTTCTGATTAAGTTGGCACACAGGCGTTGACGAGTGTATCTCTTTTTTCTTTTAATTTTAACCATTTCAGTGCCATTGTGTGTCACTCTACTTTGCTGTTACTTATTCACTAAATACTGTCATTGGCTTCATTATAAAAGATTAACGTTACAATGGGACTGAAATGATATGTTGGTTCAGGTATCTCCCCTTGTTCTGGTTCTGGTGCTCTCCTGGGATCTGTAGGACTGAGCAAAACAGCAAAGAGTACATTACTAGATTCAGTATGTGCAGGGCAGGATATCTGCATAGCCAACATAGGCTGCACCTACCCTGCAGTGCTAGCAGGGTATGGTGACAATTTGCCCCATTCTTTAAGGCATTGGTTCTAGGTGTTGGGTGGCATAGTGGGCAAACTGTCACATTCAGCCTCTACACCTCCCTGTGTCCTGTTAGTGTGATGTTAAGGCTAGTAAGTCAACTGGACTAGGAGGGGGAGTACAAGACAGTCTAAGGATGCATGATGTTAAAATCCGTGAAGTACATACAGTATAGCACCCTTCACTGAGACTGTCTCATAGTGGTGATCAGATCTTTTAGAATATATACAGGCATCTCCAGCCCTTTATGGTTACCAATAGATGAGGTTCTGATGTTTCTAAACACATCCTATTAGTCTGAGACAGCAAGGTACGTACACATTGATGTATATGCTGATACGGTTAGCAGTGTTACCACTATCTCTTTATCCTTGTGGTGTTGTTGGTGAATAAGTACACCTTCTGTATCCACAATTTGTAGGTTGTGGCTATGAACCTTACAAGCTGGGATCACCTCACACCCGAAAATATCTCACGGCACACTAGTGTGCCGCGGCACAGTGGTTAAAAAACGCTGACGTAGAGAATCCCTCAAAATAAACTCTTAAGATCACAGTAGAGTGAGTAGAGACCTGGATAGAGGAAGCCAAGTGGATGTGCCCCAGGGCTCTGTGCTAAGCCCAATACTGTATAACCTGTTTATTAATGATATTGGGCTGTGTAAAAATCACACGCACCTAGTGCGTGCGTGTGTTTAGGTTAGTAAATCACCCCCAGTGAATAACTATATACTTGATATCTTTATTACTTTTGTTTTGCCTGAAGTTATCCTTTAAAAAGTATGCGAAAAGAAACAAATATCTAAAAATCCAATTCATCTTTTAGATTGCAAGCTCTCATGAGCAGGGCCCCCTAACCCATACTTTTGGACGATTTCTTAAGGGACCGTAATATACAGGGGTACGGGTACTCCTAATAGGTTGGACTTGATGGACTAATGTCTTTATTCAACCTCAAATACTATGTAACTATGTAACCCTCCAATATTATATTGTATTGTAACTGTACAGTCTCCCTTTATTTAGTAGATCGATGTGCAAACTGTTGGCGCTATATAAATCCTACATAATAATTATATGAATAATGTTTTTAGTGTAACAGATAAAACCATATCAATTTCAGCCAAATCCATACTTGAAAGGATTGTTCATTAACTTCCATGTCCAGTATGTCCACTGTTTGCTAATTTATACCACACATTTTATTCTGTGAATAATTAGATCATTTGTGAAACTCTAGCTGGATAGTGCTGGATATGCTTCACACAGACCATTGAAGGGCAACTTACTGCAGTTTAGTTCCTGTACAACTACATCTCCCACTATCATTAGTGTTTGGACAATGATCCGGTGGAAGATTTTGTAATAATAAGCAACATACAGCTACATAAGCTAGATACAGTACAGGTCTTGCAGAAAGAGGTTGCTGAGCTGCATTGCCCATACTGACTGTTTTCAGTGGTCTGTACTTTTATTAGTTATACACACTGACTATATTCATTAGGAAGATGTACCTAATAGAATGTGACAGTTGGCCATGGTACTATCACAGGATGAAGATAATACTAATGATGGAGAGCCTACAACCTCACAGTTTTTGGATTGGTACATAGAATATACAGGAACCCTGGGCATTAATTAAGTGTCGTATTACTATAGAGAAGTAAGATGAACTTCATTCGAAGTTACAGAAGACTGGCTGTTTACCTTAGCTCAGAATTACACATACGTTAGGCATTCATTGATAGATCTTGTGGGGCTGATTTACTAATGCCCAATCAGGTATCTGTGAATTTTAAAAAACATATATTACATTTTTCTCCTGAATCTCTGATTGGGTATTTAGAGAGACAATGACCACTGGTGGGCATAGATGGACTGTTAAGCTGCCTAAAATGTAATTTAAAAGGAAACAATAAGTCATCTGGATATTAAAGGTATTTGCTATTGCATACATAGATTTTTAATTTTTTTAATAAAATTTCTGCATAACCAGCTGTTGATGAAGAGGAAACAAACCTCTAAGTGTCTTGATTTCACTATAATTGGGGAGATTTCCACAGAAG
>NW_017306870.1:580420-601275 GCF_000935625.1 Nanorana parkeri | reverse complement strand
GGGGGGGGGGGGGGGGGGGGGGGTATGTGTCTTAATTACTGTTGTTGTTTGTGTATGAGCGGCCAAACTTGGGAGAAAATGACTACTTGAATAAATCAGCTCCAAACTTTCAAAAGTTTGTATAGCTTTCTTGAAGATACTTGTCTGACGTAGACTCTTTCTTTTTCTCTTTCCACAGGGGATGTGTTAGATAATAGTGTAGCCTCTCCAGGCACAGGGGACGATGATGACCCAGACAAGGACAAAAAAAGACAAAAGAAAAGAGGCATATTCCCCAAAGTAGCAACAAATATCATGAGAGCGTGGCTCTTCCAGCATCTCACAGTAAGTCTTTCTTTGCCACTGTTGCCATTAATGTAATGTACATTTGTTCTTGACACTGAAGAGTTAAAAGAAGCCTATAAAAAATCCATACTGCCGTTGTGCTTTGGGAATGCACAGTTCAGTGCTGTAATGCTGAATGAATTTTTTATGAAGAGTCCATTTCCAGGGTGCACCAGGAAAGTTGTGAACCATGTACATATCCTGAACTGTGTGTAATATTCAAGTGATAGAGATAACATGAGGAGGGATGATGTTGTCTGGTATATTGTTAAAATGTAGTCATCTCAGCATTGCTTACATTCACAGTTCCTGCACCAATACCAGCATCGGCTATTCGTACCGTAGCTGTACCTGCATTTACTGTTGGTGTTCATGGTATCCTAATAGCATGCATGCTGAGTTTGACCAGCCTCCAGATACCTTTACTGCCAGTACATAGCCTTCTCTATATCACAGATTTTCAAATACTATGGAATTCTTTAATAGTACATATATGTTCTCTGAAGTGCCCACATTGTGAATTTTTTTAGCTTTCTTGGAGGTCTCCACTGCCCAGGGTATATGTACCATGTGGTAGTGCTTGTTTTGCTGTATAAAGTATTCTTAAGCTTAAGGTACATTTGCCATTGGTTTACAACCTAGACAGACTAATAAGATAATAGAATAGGCTTATGACCAGATTTCATTAGCTTATCATTGTTGGTCAGTTACTTTGACCGTGTCATTCATTATTAGTTCATTGTTAGGTTTCCCAAGCTCGCTGAGCTCTTTAGTGTGGTATAATAGAACTAGAGTAGCCAGAATAGAATGTACATTTGGTTTGGAATGTAATATTTTTGCTGTTTCTCCGCTAGAGGGGCTTATTCTGAGTCGTAGTTGCGTAAAAATACAGACTGCTGCAGTCTTAGATATAGGAATTTGTTATGGTGTATCAGAATGTTTTAGTGCATCTTGAATGCTTTATGCAACTTACTTATTAAAGTAGTGCAGTGCAGAACATTGATGTAACTTTAACACAGGGAACATGCTTACAGGAGTGGAGAACACAGGGAGGACCTGCTGTTATTTTATCGTCCAACCACAGATTGGGGCCCTTGACCAGGCTATATTACTTAAACATGAACTTCTACCTGTCCTTCTGTGCCATACCTTTGGTACTTTCTTATGCTGCATAAATGTATTTACAAGCTTAAGCAGATCCAGTGTTGTCCTGTTTTCTCGCATTGCTCTCTTGTTACAGGTTCCATTTCACGTCGCCATCTTCCTTTTGTGCTTCATGGGGAGACAGCTGTCTCCTTCTGGTTTTTGCAGCTGGCCCCCAATGACACAGCACCACATCTAACGCAGACGGAGACAGAGATCTGGCACCTTGACTTTGTTTACATGGTGCCATGCTGCAATATCGCAGGATTTTCTGAATAGTGGAAAGTAATGCCTCCGGGGGATATGTGACGTAGTTGAGGAATGAGAAGGTGGGAGTGCTCTAGTATACAAGCGGGAAAACAAAAGTATTTTTAATTAATAAAATAAAAAACCTGTCAGCATTTTGATGAATGCTGAATGCTTTAAATGTTTCCTAAATGGTCAGCTTCAACAGAACAGATAGATACAGACAGATAGACAGACAGACAGACAGGCAGACAGAGAAAGAGAGAGAGAGAGAGAGAGAGAGATTTTTTCGATTATTTTTTTTTTAGCTGGATGTGTTAATTAGTTCTCTATGTGTTATTCCATTGTGTTATTATTGATGTTTGTACTTCATTCATTTAATTGATAAGCTTTCCACAAATTACATCAGCATAATTATCTATAGTGGCAGCAGAGATTCCCAGTACATATTGACAAATGTATTAATACTATTGAGGTCCATAGTTAGTATATGTAAAACCAATCTGTGGAGGATGAACTGACTGTGCAAAGATAAAACACTTGACAAATATAACTCTACTGATCTTCATTTGTAGGGTCAGAAGATGGAAAGGTGAATTGAGTAGCCAGCTTTATCCATTCAGACCAGTGCATGACCAGGACTTACTTTTGCCTCTGAGATTCTACTTTTCCAAAGGTCACTGGACTGTGCCCACTAAGCTGAGCGGAAATTCCACTGAACAGTGAACCGCTGGACTTCTTACTTAAGAAAAGGCAAAATAATGAGTCCTAGGCAAATACTGACTAATTGAAAGGGCTGTAAACCCATTACATATTGGTCAGAGATAATCAAGGGTATTTAATGACTTCTATCTATTCAGGAGCAGTGAAGCTTCAGCAGCCAGCCCTGAACCCTGCCATGTGCTTATTATCCTCATCATTAGTAGAATTACTTCACAGCTGTTCTTTGCTACATCACTTCAGCTGGGGGCCTTACCAGCCATACAATGCTTTAACCCCTGCCAGGCCATCATTACTCCTTACAGTAGACTGCTGGGGAGAGTCCACTTCTACAGATAATCTTGCTTGCCCCTCAACCATGGAACACATTGGTGCTAATTGACAGGAGAACAAAAAGAAAAATGGAGGCATTTCCCCTTAGCCAGTCAGGTTCCAGATGTTATTGTTGCATTGCAGGTTGCAAAATTAAAGTGCATTTGTGATGGTAGCACCTCCGTGGTTCTTTATTTCCATCAGTAGTGTAGAAGAAACATTTAATGTATAAATACTGTTGGTTACATCAACTGATATTTATAAATTGTGTCTAAGTGTGTGAATAATGTTCAGGGTACAATAAAGAAGTTTATTTTTTACAAAAGCGAACATAATGTGGTATATTTGAGTAATATTACTGGACATATGCTTTGCTTCAGGCTTAAAGGATATCTCTGGATAACAAAAAACCTCCCCACTCATTTTTGTCTAGTGGGATTTTAAGAAAATCAGTTTTACTTACCTGATCCCCACTCCTGCAGGCTCCAAGACTGGTGCCTGCAGCCTCTTGTCCCCTCCAGCTCTCGGGGGACTGCTGACATCATTACCTCTAATGCATAACCCTGTATTACACGTGGGGATGCCGAGGAACAGTCCACAGCTGGGAAGGGGGGGGGGGGTGGAGTGTGGACTGCTGGGAGAGTGGGAATTAGGTAAGCAAATCTGCCTTAAAGAATCCACCTAGACAAAAATGAGCAGTTAACACTTGCAGTGTGGGGGTAGTCTCACTGCAAGGGGAGGCTTGTTTTTGTATCCAGAAATAGAAGCTTTTTTTACACGTTTTTAACTGGTTCTCAGGCATAGCATTTTTGTTTTTGCCAATGGAAAGCGAGTTACTAGGAGCAAGAGATGGTTGTTAGGGGCAAAGATGCATGAAAAATACATATTATGCACTTTTTTCAGGGGCTAATTTAAATCTATAAGGGCAAATAACGCAGAAGCTACAGGCAACACCATGCTTAGGTGTGAGCAGGCACCTTTTAGAAACAAGGATGCTTCATGTTGAGCATTGTGGCGCTTCAGGAAAAACAAAACACTCACATGTAAATGGGGGTTTACATATGAACCTATGCGCATAACGTGTGTTGGATTTTTTTGTTTGTTTAGGAGTAGTTTTTCCACTTTTTAGCACAGTAAATGATCATGCTGTGAATCTGGAAACGGAGTGGGCTCAGTAAAAGTCAGGTAAATTGAGGTGTCAGGACTGGGCAGAGCTGGTCAGAATACCATTCTTAATAGGGAACTGTTGTGAGTCCATTTAATCAATGGAAGTCCTGAAAATAATTTGTGATTAATAGCTGGCATGATTAAGAGGATCTCTCTGGTGTTATTAGTATATTCCAGAGGAGAGAGGATTAAACACAGTGGTGAACTCTAATGTATGGCTTGCAGAAGTGAACATACACTTTTCAATGTTTCATAGTTTCATCCTGAAATCCCTTATTGTACAACTGCCATAACAGTAGATGGCATTTATTTACACATTTATTTGTGTACATGTATAGAGACAGACAGACAGATAGCACTGTCAGACATGTACATATACGGACTATTCTGGGACTAAAGATACTACCACTATAACCCCTCTAACAATACTACTTTAAAAAAAAATACTCTGGCAAGATCATCTGGCAATGTTGTACTGAGGTATTTCGGAAGGCAGATATTATATGGCTCAGTATGATCCAGTGAACATCAATTAAAGAAGAGATATATACCAGAATCTTTTACTTAGATATGAGAAATTGACACATTTTAGCTTTAATTCTATTGAATTGATGACACATGCAAAGGCTGCCCATATTCTGCCCTTGATGATCACATACAGTAAGGAATTTCGGGGTACATACAGCAATTGTGCGTGTAGACTACACTTTACTGAACTCAGTATTGTCTCCTGATCATAGACATTCCTAAACCCTTGTGGACTCAATTGACCAACAGCTTTATAAGTCATTTCAAGCTTGAGAGAGTCTGAGGAGAGGTTGCTTGCCGTGTCTGCCAATTAAATTACTTACAGGTTCAGTCCACCCAAAATTTATATCTTAGCTGTTTTAGCCTGGTGGGCTGAGTTAGCTCCTGGCTTCTCATATGTCCTGGATATTCGAATAGTGAGATCTCTCTGCCATGGGTATAGGCTCAACTTTTTGTTCACCTAGGAGATATGAATGTTCCCGCCCATCTTTACATGCTCCAGAACTTCCAATTGCATTTTCCAAAATATAAAATACCTAAATATTTTCAGCAGGGTGAGAAGGACCCGCTCATAATGGCCACAGCAGGTTTGCAGATCTGGGAATTCCAGCACAGAGATCTCAGCAACAGAGCCCCTGAGAGATGTTTAAAATAGTGGTCAGGTGTTTACACTGTCCAGCATCTACCAAAACTGAAATGTCAGTTTTGGGTAAACTGACCCTTTAAAAAAAGTGTCTTGTGCAGATCAATTTACTGCCCCCATTCCATAGCTATTGTATCCTAAATATCAATTGTGTTTTGGTATAAAGCCTTTGCAGATATGCCAATGCTATGAACCAATCTTTGATATAACCTAATCTCTGTTTTAGAGGAAATGGTCCTTTAACTTTAGGAATGTGTTGAAACACTCAGATTTTTTTTTCCAGCATTGATGTGTTGTGCTAAGCCATTAGTCTTTTGTAGCTGTGCTACAAATGTGTATAAACTGCAGAGGCAGGGATCTGCTGCCATAGACAGGTGCAGCTGGCCAGACCTTGCAGCATTGTATTTGTAAGTGAGCAGAGACTCCACTCCAGTCTTGACAAGTGGATGATGATCATTTTGTACTGTTGAAAAGGCCTCCCTAGGAAGTGTTACACAAATTAGACTATACATTACTAGATAATGCAAAGCCATGATTTTATTTCCTTTAGTTTATGCTTTATGAACAAAATAGGGTCTTCACGAAATACCCCGGCCGTTCTGTACCCATGCAGTAGGATTAGGCTAAAGAACGGGGAAGGAAAGGTATTTTCAGCACACAATGTGCTGACCAACACTCCAAGTACTCGTTGTGCCTGTGGAAAGGGAGGGGGCCAGGCTTTCTTGTTTAATTCCAATGAGCCTTCCATTCACTCAATTAGCCTCTCAAGCGTCCCCACTTTTTCCCCGTCAAGTGCTCTTCTATTTTCCCCACAGAAAACATATTTAATCATGGACAGAAGCAGGAAGTCTTCAGTCACAAAGACACCACTTACTTAGGATTTAAGCTAAATGTTCCCTCATCAGGCAAAGCATTGTACATTGCTTTCTCAAGTGAGCCTACAAGAGCTGTTTATATCAGCTTCAGCCCCTTTTGGTGGGATCCTAACATCTTCTGCTTGTCCTTCTTAACTGCTCATTATGGGAAAGGTAACGTACATCTGTGAAGGAATTGTGGGTCTACAGCTAGCCCCTAAAGGATAAACCAAGCTATGCCAGACAAAAAAGTCACCACAAAATCTATATATATATATATATATATCTATTGAGCTGTTTATATACTGCTATATAAAAGCAAGCAACCAAATTGCTTGTGGTAGAACATGTAGTAGGAGTTTATCTTAGACATCTAAAATACTGGAAATCTCTTTGCATTCCGTTGTCTATGGAGAAAAGGAAACTAACCATTCCCTTTGTGTGCACTTAATCTAACCGTCAGCAGAATCAAGGAAACGATTCCAGAGAATGCTGGACGTATGGGATTTTTTTCAGCTAGGTGCAGATGTGTCACCATTGTTGTTTTGGTGACATATCTGCCCATCTATGACCACCCTAAAGACTTCAAAAATCTAATTAAACAGATTTTAGACTGTAATTGTAAGGAGATACACACGCATAACTTCATATCCAGAAATATATTTTCTTCACTACAGTAACCTTCTCCTCGAATGGTTGTTTTTATAACATATTATCTTCAGCTATCCAGCAAACTCCTACATCCCAAGTCACATCAAGGTATGGGGGGTTTATATGTGCTTAAAAAGTACTTGTTTTGTTTATACATATATTACTAGTTTATTAAAACCCAGATGTACGGGAGTTATCATGTCACACGCATAAGATACAAAGATCACATTATCAGGCAATCCATCAGATGAAGAGATAAAAGTATGTTTATTTGAGCTGCACAGAGTCCTGTGATTCCTCTTTTTAGCCCCAAAAGATATATTCACCATGATTAGAAAAGAGATGAAAAAAGCAATGGTGGATGCAAATTGGACATTGTGAATTGTGGAGCTGCACGTCTTGGTGCCTACTGGTTTATCAAATCATTCGGCTGAATACAGCCTTGCAGTTATATCGAAGGTACTGCAGGTTTTATTTGTCTCTGACGTGGCCTTCCCTGGGTCTGGTACATCAGAAGAAACATACAGATTTTTTTGGCATCTACAACTGGCAGTAATTGTCGGCATTGATATTGTTTGCACTTGTTTTTATGGCTGTGTGAATATTTGAGGCTGCAGCAATGAAAGGGCTGAGATCCATTCACAAGTTGACATATTATTATCTAATACAACTGTCTGCACAGTCAGCCTGGCAGCTATAGCTGGCTTGTGCCTTCCACACCTGACATTATATAGCACTTTTCACTGCCGTTATATAGATTGGTGAACTCCAGTCTAGTAGAAAAACAGAATTTTATGTTGTGAATAAATCACTGAATACATCTATGAATGTGTTCCCCTATTCTACGTACAATGGGAGACCAGCTTAGTAGTTCTCCAGCCTTACTCCAGCCCAAATAATTTAATTTAGTTTTTAACAGAGTGGGGAAGAGTTCAAATTTCAATCAGGTTTTTATTTCTGTATAAGAATCATCCATGCCATACCAACTCCTAAAAATGCTAAAGATCAAATGGGGTGCATGGCATATGGTCGTGACATGGGGGGACTTCTTTTTCAAAGTAACAGACACCTTAAAAAAGGGATCCTCTGTGTCCCGGAAACATTGGTCTTTTGAATGGAACTTCAGTAAACCTTGGATTGTATAGTATCGGCTATCCTATATTTTGTAGGTTTTTATTTCTGTCTATGACCCCACTGGGGAGATTTTTTCACTTCCTGTCCTTTTGACATCTCTAACACTTCCCTAGTCTACTTAAAATGTGTTTGCACCCTGATGAGGGAGACTTCCTGCCCTGATAAGAGCTGAGGAGAAATCTCTCCAACAGAGATACAAATAATAAGAAAATCCTGACTGCGGTATCATCCCTTTCCGGCTCTATTCACAATAAAATAAAAAGTTTTGGCTAGACTTCATCTTTTTTTCATCTTCATCTTTTGTGCATGTATCTGGCAGAAGGATCATCAAGAAGTATTGGTTGCACAGAAAGGGGCATAATGTTTTTTGAAGCCCACTTGAAGTTATGCCACATGACCATTTTGGATACACATGGTGCTTAGTGGAGTTTAAAACTGAACTCTGTGATAAAGAAATATTGTCTGAATAAAAGAGACTTGTGTATTGTTACTTGTATCTTGGCGTGCTTTGTGTATTACTTTGCCTGTGGAAGAGCTTACTGTAATAAAGACCGGTCACTGCTGATCTCTCTCCTTATGCAGGATGTCTGGTCTTGTGTCTGCCCCTCCTGTAGTTTTCAGCAGTCAGCTTGTAGTGGGTCGAGCCTGCTTTGCCCCTCCTACATCTCTGCTCTCTGCACAGATTAAGTACAACACAGTGATGGTGTCCCTGCTATTTTTATCCTTGGGGTTATTGAGAAATCTATTTCAATGAAAGTTTTTGTGCTCTGGAGTTCAGCTTTATTAGATTAGAGTTGTATGAGACGATCTCTGTCTGTTTTCTATTGTTTTTATGTATTTACTGCTCTGTTTGTTTGGTACCTTTGATTTTGCTCTTGTGCAGGCCAGCGACAGAGCCACAATTGCTGCTTCCCCCTGGGAGCTCACACTCTAATGTTCAGTACAAGAGCAGCGATTATATGTCTGTGTAGAGATTGGAAAGCTCCATCTGAGTGAGATTTAGCAATGAAAGGATGATTGTGAGGGGAACACAGCGGGTTTGAAGTGTAAAACTCTCCAGAAATCTCTGATACTGGAACCTGTGAGATCTGACAGGTTTCCTCTAGCGATCTCTGGGACTTCTTACTTCAAAGACCAGCACGCGGCACAGCGCTCCTCCTTTTCCCCTGTTCACATGTTTGAGGCACTTGCAGTTAATTATAGCATCCATCCCTCTGCTCTCCCCTCTCTCCATTCCTCCATCATTCTCTCTTCCCTTCCTTCACGTTTCTTGCCTCTGCTGGGAGACAGGCTCACCATTCCACCATTCCCCACTCTGTGCCATCTGTCATGTTTTTTTTTTTCTCATTCCATATTTAAAGGAACAGTCCTTATTTACAAAGCACCGTACACTCTTTCTATACTCTTTATTCTACCTTTCATTTCACAATGGCTGACTGAACACTCCGGTGCATTGGATAGGGGGTCATTCGATAATGCAAATAGGTCATATTCATGCTCTATTCTGACCACTTCTATGAAAACTAGCATATAGACATAGCAGACAACAGACATGTTTGGACTTATTAATAAGACAAGGCAATGACCATTGAAGATGTGCACGGTACATTAACTCATGCATGGAGTTTGCTTGTTCTCCCTGTGATTTCGTGGGTTCCCTCCAGCTATTCCCGTTTCCTCCCACTCTCCAAAGATATGCTGGAAGGTTAATTGGCCCCGGTCTAAATTAGCCCTCGTATGTATGCATGTGATAAAGGGACCTTAGACTGTAAGCTCCTTGATGGCAGGGCCTGTTTGAATGTACAGTATGTAAAGCACTATGTAAATTGTCGGCACTATATAAATACCTGTAATAAATAAATAAAGGTTAAGCAATCACAGTGTCCTTTCTAAATATATTAATTGGTTGCTATGGAGTCCATATTTTGCACATTGCTGTTTGCCTTATTAAGTGTTTCAGATTCATAAAGAGTAGGAGACTAAAGCTGGCAATACACACATAGGCTGAATGAAAGAAATCTAACAGATTCCTTTATCTATGCTTCATCAACAACGTGGATGGACGAATCTTTGCTGCTGGGCTATTGTATTCTGATAGCTGTTGCCCACTGCTTTCCGAATACCCAAACAGTGACTGCAGCTGAATGGCTTCATTCACTGTTCAGCTGACAATTTTCACTCAGCTACTTTGTCAAAAGTTGGATGAAATATTTGATGTTGTTTAGCCAGGAGGTGCCAGACCAAAATTTGAGCAGTGTCTGAGCTTTAGTATGGGTGTTGTTACCTGTCCTATCTTCACTCCAATTTTAATAATTGTATTAATTAATAAAGCTTCTAAGACTGCAGGCCTAAGAAAACAAGTCTGCTGCTTTAACTGAACAGCAGCCAAAGATTAGTTGTGAATATATTTAACATAGCAGTGCAGGCTGTGGCACAATATGCTGTGTAAGAACCAGCTGGACAGCCTAAAATATAGCCGGCCCCTGTGAACACGGACACCTTCATCACTGTAATTTATTACAAAAACATCCCTGGCTCGCATTCCTGATGGGCTCAGTAACCCTGTGCAAACATTAAAGCTCCTAATTTCTGATTTAAGTACAATAAAGCGCACACATTCTGAAGTGTTGCAGGTTTGATAGTAATGGGCCTCTGCAGTCATATTTACAGATTTGTTAGAAGTGAGAAGCTGAGCATCTTTCGCAGTTACCATAACTCTCTCCATTCCCGCAGTGATTGGCAGGCTTGCTCAGCTGTTCCACAGCTATCCCTGGCACATTTAAAGGTTTATTATCAGCTTAAAATATAATAGCATGCCCCGATTCATTCCTTCCATTAGATATTTTGTTTACATGTTGTTGCTTTTTTTTTCTGTATGAGACTCTGAAATCTGCCAGTACTAATTTCAGCTGCTGTGCTAAATGATGTCTGTGCGATTGGCTGTCTGTTCAGTATGTCTAAGAGTAGTGAAATCCAGATTTTCATTCATCTTTTATTTTAAGTGACTGTGATGCCAGGATAAGGCAACACTGCCATCCCGTTCAGCACTGGCAGAGCATGCACAAGACATACATGGAAGTCATTCACTTGGCCGAAAAACAGCTCTGTGATTCTGTCTTAAAGTGGCCATACATCGGGAGCTAGGAACTATTAGAAGGAGTAAAGGATGCAATTTTGCACCGGCCCAGGATTGCATGGGGCCCACACGTTCCTTCTGTTACTACTTTATTTATAAGCACTGTGCCCATTACATTCTGCAAAGAAAAAATTTGCAGAGACCATTCTTTATATCCCTTCTTTCATCTCTGTCTCTTTTATATGAGATAATTAAATAAAGGAAATATGCAACAACCCATTTCACTAGAAAATTGGCAGACCCGGGGCACAGTGTATTGGTTGAAGATTGTAAAAGGTATAAGGTGGTCCTTGTTCATATTTTGCAAAAGGGTTCAGGGCTTTTCAGGGCTCATCCATAGAGCTGCTGGATGCAGAAGCTCTTGCAATATATGGCTTCAGCTTCTTTCCTATTGACCAGATATTTCCCGGAAGGCCCCCATGACAATTAAATGAACAAGTCTACGGCATAAGATGTGGCCAGATGCTGCAGTCTGTGTTCATTCTGATGTGGTGCTCCACAACACAAAATTATAGCTTTGCCAAGATCTTGTGTGTATTTAACTGTTGGATTTAATAAACCATTTCTGACTCTTGGCAGGTGTAATAAGCACTCATTGAGCGCACCATCTTGTATAGGCACTATGTTATGTCTGTGATGGAGAGAGTCTCTTATAAGGTAGAACATTCTTCCAATCCCTTAAATGATTGCCAAGGACCAATAGGCTCCCCAAAACATTTCTACTATTATAGTTAAGATTTCATGCCAGGAAAAAATGTATCCAACTATGCTTAAGCAACCCTTAAAAAAACTATGCTTATGCAAACACTTTTATGTTATATATTTTCTGGATGTTTTAATGGTTGTCAGCAGATAGGAAATTTCTGAAGCTGATGCAACATACTTTACTTACTGCAAAATAGTAGATTAAAATGGTCTGCCATGCACTGCAAAGTAGGGGAAGTTTGAATCTTTGCACATTATTAGCTAAATGGGTATATCTCTGATCGGTCTTAGCTTAGCAAGATTTCTGCTGAAACCAACTACAAAGTTGAAGGTCACGAAATTGCCACAAAAAAACACGTTTGCACCATATTGACGGATCTCCGTACTCTTTGTCCCCGACAAAATGACAGGTTAAAAACCCTCCGAAGAATGGACCAAAAATTCCCATGTCGGTAAGTGACCTTTTTGTCAAGGGCGCAGGATAGTGTGGGGGAAACACAAAACAAAATGAAGCCCTTTGCTTGTGTTTTGGCTGGTGGCAGACGCTGCTGTAATTAATCATCCCTGTCCAAGCTCCTCTGTAACCTGAACCTTCCTCCCCTGTGTGTCTGCATGGCAGCAGTCTTCAAAGGACATCTAGCATGCCTGTTCAGTTAGTGACAGGTAGGCCTGCCAGAAACTGCTGGGTTGTCGTAAATTAACCGTATCTTCACCAAAAGGTTTCATACACATTTTTTTCAGAAGTTTCCTTCAGCTTCATTTTAGGGCAACTTATTTAAACACTGAAGATCCCAGTATACAGTAGCACTCCACAGCACTGGAAGTGTTAACTTTAAAGTCCTCCATTCCCCAGAATGACCCCCTGGAAGAAGAAAACAAAGTTATGTGTCCTTAAACAACTGCATTTTAGCCATGGAATATATCTCTTTTGGATTGTCTGAGCAACAAAGCAGATTATTCTCTGGCCCCTCAAACCCTTAATAAAATCAAGAGCTGACTGGTTAGAAAACATTGCAAGCGAATAACAGATCTGTGCCCATAAAAATTAGATGATGGTCAGAAAACCAAACAATAATTCTTTAGTAATTGTGACCATGAACACCTCAGCTGGGTATGCATGGTCTAGTGCTGATCAGACAACTCTGGTGCCAACCATTGCTTGGAGGAACAATAGCAAGGTGTAGTGAAAATCCATCGGGGATGATTGATTCTTCTTTCATGATTGGTCAGCTAAAGGCTGTCTGCATGCATGGCGTATGTATACATGTGAGATAGGGACCTTCGACTGTAAGCTCCTTGAGGACATAGACTGATGTGAATGTGATATAAGAAATTAACTGAGTATATTGTCGTCGCTATATAATAGTATACATGGGGCAGGTCGTCAGCTACAACTGCCAGTGTCCTTTAAAGTGAATTTGACATTGGTCTGCACTTGTCCTTGCTTAGGTATTCTACATGCAGCTAGTTCAAATGAACATTTTAAAGGCTGACCTGACAACCATAGGGAAGAGGCTAACACACTCCCTGGGTTTTTCTTTTTTTTGTGTGTCATTTCTAAATATAGATGCAGTGCTACAAGTAACACCCCCCATTACATTGCTGTTTGACTGGATTTTCAGACCCTGCATTATCTCTGAAATGTTCTCTATCCTGCTACACTGCTTACTTTACAAATTTCATATCTCGCCTTTCAAAATGAGTGATGACAAATGCAAACTTTGCTCCTCACAGCAGCTTCCAATCCAGAGTTTAATGACATGCTGAATCAATGTAAAGAAGTAATAAACAAATTGTAGCCTGCCATATTCCATGACCCTGGCCTGGCTCTGCCATTTGAGGACCGGAATTTGGCCCTTTCACCATGAGAGGAACCGGAAATGGTCCATGTTATTATTATATATATTATTAATATTATTATTATAAAGCAGGATATACTGTATATTGCACCAACAGTTTGCAAAATAAAGGGAGACAATGCAGGAGGGCAAGGAGGGCCCTGCTTTAGAGTTTACAATCTAAAGCGTATAATATGTATAAACTTGGGTGCAAGCAGTCAGATTCCACCTTTCCCGTGGTCGCCATGGGTAATGCCTCCATTTTTCCAATCCTCAATTTCTCCGGTATGTACAGCAGTTGATAAGATACAAGGCACACTTCATATTTTATAAGATATACAGCAAGTGTTCGCTTATAGATGCAGAGTGCGAGAGGACTTTGAAGGTTGCTCTCGGTATCTCTGACAAATAAAAATAAAAATCCCAGCTATTTGTGCAGGCTGTTGACACTGTACGGGATGCGTATGTGTGCACATTGCTTTCATTCGTTCTGTCAGAATCACAGCTGTTTATATTGATGGGAAGTCTTTACTGTTAAACCACAGTTTCTTAAACAAACGCCTCTCACAGCACTTAAACGCCACTGTTTGTTCACTGTGGTTTGGAAGCTGTCGGTTCACACTTGTGGATTCAGATAAAGACAGAATAAGCTGTACTTCACCTCATAAAGCAAGCATTTCAGCACCACACCTGAAGGATTAGGTTTTTTTTTTCTGGGTAACGCAGATTTGCACTCAATGAGAGGCAAGACATGTTCAGAAGCCGGTGACTGGGTTAAACAGCAAGTCATTACACACACAGAGAGGATAGAGAGACCAGAAACTCCCCACAATATAATGACTGATTGACAGAAATCCATACAGTGTTAAAATGGTACAAAAAAAATGATGGAACTCGCCCAGCCATGTAACCCTGTGTTTATGTTAAGGTGTGTTTAAGCGCTTCATAGGTGCTGGTATAAACACCTCAGAAAAGAATGCTGAGAAGCTGCCTTGGTTAAGTTCCCTTTATCTTTCTAACTTTAGTGTTGACATGGGGATTGATCACAGCTAAAATGATTCACCGTCTATTTCTAGATTCCCTGTAATCCTTCCATACTATTATCAGGTTTATTCACAAAAGGGTGAAGAGTTCGGAGAAGGCGGGAGAAGTGAACAATCATACTACAAAATAGCTGAAGTGGAAAGTGAGTTGAATTGGAGAAGTTTTCCAAATCAGAATGCTCACTTCTCCTGCCTTCTCCCTACTCTTCACCCTTTAGTGAATAACCCTTTATATCTCCTATTTGAGATTAATTATTGACAATTAGAGAGGTGGGGATTTAGAAAAGGGGTTGTGGGTTTTTACTTGATTTGCTCTTATTCGGGGTGTGGGTAGATGGGTTTAAAGGAAGCTTATGTGGAAAGAACTATGGAGGCTGCCATTGCTGGCCTCCTTCTGAAATGCTAGTTGACTGGATGTCTGTGGGCTCAGTATTTTGTGACAACTGAAGACAAAGTAAATCAAGGACTCCTCATCTGCATGCTTGTTCTGGGCCAGTTCTTGATGAACCGACTGAAATTCACTCCGTGGATGGCTCTGTTGGAAGCCTCCCCCCAACATCCTTCAGTCAGCCGCACAGTCATTGGTGGCCAAATAGCTGCATCCACTGTCTGTGTATTCCGGCAGCAGCGCACCGCCACTGTCAGAATACAATAGCCCAGTGGGAGGATTCCCCCCTAACAGCATGGGTGGGGAAATTGAGATTTTTTTTTCTCGTTCAGTCCCCGGGGTGAACGAGAAAACACTGTGGGGGAAATTTATGAAAAGTGGAGCAGACAGAATGAAGCTCATTGCTCATGGCAACCAATCAGCTTCTCTCTTTCATTTTTAAAGCTTGACTGAACAAAATGAAGAGATAAGCTGATTAAGCTGGTTACTATGTGCAATTGCTCCAGATTCTGATAAATTCCCCTCTATAAGGGTACGGCAGCTTTTAGAGTACTGAAAGCAGTCCACCACCATGACAGCCAGGTAATCTTCATTTTCAGGCATAGCAGTTAGCAATGGCAGCGTCCATATTTCTCTCAGTATTGGTTCCCTTTTAATGTCTTATTCATTGTTAATAACATGCTGTAGATATTTAATGTCCCTGAAAATAGAGAACTGCGTTGGTTTACAATAAAATCTAAAGCGATAAATTGGATGCACTGTTTATGTACACTCTGAAAAGTATCATATACAAATTTGTTATTATTTCTATAGACATGCAGATACATGTGCTGGCTCTAATATTTGTAGATATCTGTGACCTGTGTACCTCATAGCCAGGAAAAATACTCTTATATTTCCTGGTGTCATTTAGAAAGAGGTGTTAATATAGATGCATTGTCCATTCATGAGGCTGGAGGCAGAGATGACACAAGAAGCTGCAAAGCTCAACAAGGATATAAGTGTGTCTTCTGTCTAGTTGTACCATGTGTGTATCATAAGGCTGGCTGAACAGATTCAAAAAATCTTTGGGCAAAACAGCTTACATATATGTACTTCAGCTATGTACTTATATTTGGATATTTTCCTGTAGTTCAGCTTCACGCTTTATTGGACAGAACTACTGCAGAAGATAATTTTGTACCTGACAGATAATCAGGTAATGTAGGTGAGGGAAATTCAGCACCATGACAAACTCCACTCCCTTGATGATTATCTTACAAATGTTTACTGAAAACCCAAAATATGACAACCATTTCAGAAATGCAGTTACTCAGATTACTTGTGTTGGAATAATAGAGCTCCCAGGATCGCGGGCTCATAATGCTGTGCTCTTTAACAAGGACGATCTATATAGTTGCAACATGACACACACTGATTCTTATCTTTACACACACATAGCGGTCTGCACTTCATATGATCTTACTGAAAACTAGAAGTTTGAGCAGAGGTTCAACATACCAAGACCAAGTTCCTAAAAAAGGAAATTTATGAAAATAAGATTAGACCATAGAGTGGCCACCTAAAAGAATCAGTTCTTTTTTCATTTATCTTTTTTGGTACCCTCATTTTAAATTCTCTGTATCTTGATGTTCGGCGCACAGCTGTGTTGGATAACATTGTGTACCCAAAAACATTGTGGGTCATTGACTAATCTGCTTCAAATGTTATCAGCATTATGTAGAAACAAAGTTGATGGTTTGTTTTTCTTACCAACATGTACATGTTACACAAGCAAAGTGTTACACAAGTGTCTTGTGTCTAAAATGCTATTGTGAATTATTGCCGGGCTGAAAGTAGAATAGAGGTGAAACCTTATAGCCTTATTCTTGTCTGTCTGTTGGACCATGTTATGTTTTTTTCGTGCATGATTCATCAAGGCCATGCCCATCTGCACATGACAGAGCTCTAATGGGGACACACAACTAATTTTGACATTTTGTTCACAACCACGTTTCAAAAGCTTCACTTTTCACTTACAAATTAGACAGATTCACAAAGTTCTAAGTGTCATAAAATTGAGGTAAAGCAATACACCCCCAGCATTTAGAGGCAATAAATAGAATCGGATGTCTGTGGCCAAGTCCTCCCAGATCATTATACACCTAGTCAAATCATAGCTTCATTTAACAGTCTTGTGTATACACACCAATAAGCCAAGTTTGGGCTCTGAAGAAGAAGTTTAGGGAAAAGCCACTGAGGCAGTTCCCTGAGAAAAAAAGGCACCTTAGCTGCTACACCTATTCATTTTCTTTCATACTGTAGCATGTATAGATTGAGGTGCTATATACTATATTGTTCATGGGGCTCACATTTTCTCTCATTTCAAAAGTAAAACAGACTGTTGAGTTTGCAAAACAGCCAGTCAGTTGGTGCTTAAAAACAACACTACAACAAAGCTAAGGGACTAGGAGATGAAATTATATGCATCCCAATACAGGATGTGCCATCACTCTACCCATCACCCTTTGTAACAGCAGAGATGCAAATGTTACTTGAAATTTAAACTTTTGCCTCAACCAGGGCAGAAGCCTTAGTCTTATGAAGCTTTCTTCCTAGATACTGTGAACAGAACAGAATACTAAGGACTAGGGCTGTTCAGATAGCAGCGCTGATACTTGGCATCTTCACAAGAACTACCACTGTTGCAGCAGTTGGAGCTGGGACTGTATCAGTAATTGTAACTGTGAGTACTTGGACTCTCTATGCACTGTTGTTGTGCCAATCTGAAGGCCACACGAAGTTTGGAGGTCTGTAGCTATTGACTCTGCAGACAGTTGGCGACAGTTATGCTGACCCCGCTCTATCATTCTATCATTTTACGTGTATATATATATATATATATATATATATATATACATATAACAAATCATACATTAAAATAGGGATGAACAAATCCCAGGAGCCCTGTATGCTCCTTAAAAATGACAGCTGCCTCCTAAATTTTGAGTTTTTCTCTGGTCTAGTCTTGGAGCTGGAAAAGTATCTGTACTTGTACTTGTACCGAGTACGGTACTTGGTATCTGAACAGCCCTACTAAGGACTATGGACAGGACTGAACTCCAATGCATTAACCTGACGCTTTTCTAACAAACATACTGCATTATTTGTGTAAGTATTACTCTCACAAGAGTAACATGTTGTCTTGATAACAGTTAGGGTGAATTGAATAAAACTTTCCTATAGGCCTCTGTTTCAAATTTTCAAGAAATTTTAGGTTTTGGCATTTATCAGACTGCCAAGCACAGGCCAGGTCATGATGTTTTTTAATGATGTTGTTACCTCTTTCTCTGGGCCATTGCAGATGAAGCCTTTCAACTATATTGCACTAAAGTGACTGTCAATGCTTTTTTTATTGGATATGCTTCATATGATGTGATGAGATTATGGGCACCCATTGAGGTTGTTAGGAAAAATTTAACATGCTGCTGATGTGCAATGAAGGAATGTTAATTGTGTAGATGCCAAAAGAAGAGATCATTGACTTGAGCTATCTTCAGGAGTCAGCCTTGGCTAGATATATGTGTGAGGCATTATTCACGCCAGGGATTAGGTGAACTTTTAAAAATGATTACATCAAATCAAATCTGTGCTAGCAGATTTATGGTGCTCCTCATGAGCAATTTTCCTCTCAGAGCAAAAAGTTCACTTTCTGAAATGGCAAAGGGTGAGTGAGTCCAAAAACTAATGTTGCCCCAATTAATCAGGCTATATAGAGTACCTCCTGGGGGTTCCTGTATGATCCAGAGACCTTTCCACTGCTAATGTTAAAGGAACATTACTCTCTTTCTTTTTAAATATGCAATAGTTGTACAGTTTGTGCTGCAGCTTCAGCAACCATAATCAATAAATCTGTATCTCTTACTTGGTGTTATATACCATGGCCATTCTAATATACAGTATTTCTATATAGGACCTCTGTAATAAAAATAGAGAGATTTGGTATTTGACTTGTGTTTGCTACAGCCTTAGTTAAAGTTGTCTATTTTTCTACTAATTTATTGCTGTGATAAATGTTTCTGTTTTGTGGTTCATCTTGTAGTTTTCTTATATCTCAGGCGTACCTCCCAACATGTAATAGAAAATCAGGACAAGCCTTGCCCCATATCGTGTCCTTGCCAATCCCAAGTCTGATCACATTTCTCAAGGACTGACATAGCAAGGAGCTGTGCCTGATTCCATGTCCTTATCTTGGTTCAATCATGCTCATTGTGATATATTGCTGCAACAAATACCACCATAAGCTTTATTACTTAATCTATTGTATTTGGGATGTTACAGGACTTGTTGGCAGATATCAGCTATTTTTTTATTATAAGTTCACCTCCATCCATATATGGATATTTAGGGCCCCTACAATGATGCAACCCTTTTTTTAATAGCATTTTCTTCCAGGGTGCCCATTCAGAGCTGACATTCCACCTTTATATCTTCTTAAATGACATCATCATCTACATACTGCCATCTTGGTATATATAGAGAGATGTGAGTAAATTATCTGTGGTGGTTTCCAGTTTGGCTAAGGTTGTGACTAGGGCCTTCTCCAGAACTTCAAACCCAGATATGGTTGCACCAAAAATGAGACTCTAAAGCAGTTCTTGGAGCATATTTTCCTAAGTACAACTATCATACACTGTAAAGGATTTGGAGATCCCATTTTATAATACACATGGCCTAAACTATTCTAGAATGACACCATTAGATTGAGGTGAATGTGTAGAATTTGTAGGAGTTTTTCCAGGTTTATATAAAGTACAGTTGTTCAGTCACAGCAGTATATTTCCGATCATTATGAATGCAGAATAATGATGTTGTTCAGCTTGCCAGCTCGATCACAGCAGTAGCTGTAATAATTTTATTGTAATATCCTGCAATGATCTCATATTAACAGGATTTCTAAATTAATGCCTAACTCTCTTTTCCTCTTCTAGTCTAAAAAGTGTTAGTTGGAGAGCATTTGTGTTTTATATCAACTTGGAAGCTTTTGTATGGCCTCTAACAATCCATCCTGTGGATTTCTTAAAGTGGACCTGTTTCAAATGAGCAAATTGCTTCTTAACTTTTTGTTTGTTACTTTGGAAATTTCCCAGCATGCACCATAAAAGTATGACTCAGTTTAGTGTAACAGCTGTAGCCCTGGTATTTTATACATGGCAATAAGTGCTGGTGCGGGAAGGGGTCAGACTTTTCTCAAGGTGATTAATCATATTAAATTTTTTTAAGTATTTTATGATCGTTCCACTTTAATCCATGTAATATATTAGAACAGGAACTTGTAACCCATGGCTTTTCTGTAGAACTGCAAGTTGCAGCATGCTTTGCTAATATGAAGCTGGCAGTCCATGCTGGGACTTGCAGGTTATCATTAGCTGGAACGCTGTAGTTTGCCCAGTCTTGCTCTAAAGGAATGTGTTGGATGATTCAGGTAGAACATGAGTTGGGAATAGATTTAAAGATAAAATGGGACACTCTTTTTTTTCTACTCTATCTCGGTGTATGTGCAGCTTTCTGATCAACCCAGAGATGACGACTAATGGTTGCTTGAGGTGGTGATAGAATAGGTCATGAAAGGAACCTTGTAATATCATATTACCTTGGCTAATGGCCAGAGGGTCAACAGAAGAATCCAACAGACGGGGACAAAAGACAACAGGCAGGTTTAGCTCTTCCAGCGTGTCACTCGGCATTGTATAGGTAGGAATTCTTCAAAGCTCAGTGCTTAAGAAAAAAGGTCCCCTTATCCTGCCTTTGTGATCCCCAGCTCCCCCCGCATTACTTGGTGAAGCTCAGAGCACTTTTAGACTTAATCTGAAAATTTTTAAATTTGAAATAGCAAAATTGGCTACACATTCAGTAATCACTTGGAATAAATGTAAATATACTCAGGCACCTGTGACCACAAAATGGATAGAACAGTGAAGGGAAAAATAACACATAATAACAATAATTATTTATACAAATTAGAGGAAAAAATGTTTATGTCT
>NW_017306870.1:525438-580410 GCF_000935625.1 Nanorana parkeri | reverse complement strand
GGTTTGCCATAAGCCAGTTTATGGTTTTGCTTGCAGAGTATTCCACCAGCTCACCTTTGCAGATTCCATGGTAGTACCTCACCAGCTGGTTTGACATTAGTTCACAGACATTGTAGTCTTGCTTCATTTCTTGTTCCAGTGACAAGAGTCTCTGGTTGTCACAGAGACAAAAGAAACAGTTTTTTTAGTGCAGTAGGAAAAGTTTAGAACCTCTGTCAGGTTTATATTACTCTCTGTGTCTTCCTGACTCTCTATTTCTCTTCGTGTTGGGACTGGAAGTGAGGAGAAACAGACAGGAATAAAATCTGACAGAAGTTCTACCTCTTTCCAGAACCAAATAGCAAAGAGGCCGGAGTTGGGCTTTAGCAGTGTTCTATATTGAATAAGTCAGAGAGTAATGTGCAGAGTTTAAAGGCAATCCATCAATAACGTTAAACTTTATTTTTTTTAGCTTTGGGTAACTTTTGGTATAATATAAGTTTTTCACTATGCTATTAAACATAGATCTGCATGAAAAATAAAAGTCAGCATTTATAATAGAAGATCATTTAGTTATCTGCAAGCTGGCCATTGCTTGGGATTATCAGTCTTGAACGCCACAGCATGTAGGCCTTATCCTTGAGAAGACCCTTATTTTCCGTCCTCCTCCACTTTGTGAACATATGTTACAATGATCACACTGCTTAGTAGGTTTAGCCTCTCACCATAAGCAGATTAACCATTTATGTCTTCCAAAAAAATCTTCAGTTTAAACAAATGATGTCCTCTTAGTGGTTATCGGGGATGTGCACATTTCCCTATAACCTTCTATTTTGATGGAAATCTAATTTCTTTGGACAACACAACAGTTAACTTTAAAAGGGAATTTATGATAATAAAATGTGATATGTTTTAGTTTGCAAGTTAAGAAAACGTTGCTGGATATTACTCTGCAGGACATTTGCTTCTCTTTGAGCCAATGCAGTGAAATAATTGACACCGGGAAGTCTTAAGCACGAGTCTTAAACTAGCCATAGGGGGATTCCTTATAAATCGGGTAAAATTCCAACTGTGGGTGGCCTTGCTGGCTCCACCCCACTCAACAAAACTCACTTTTTCAATTCACTTTTATTGAAGCAGCCACGTGGAAAACTGCTGACTTCTTTTTTCAAGAGGCAGAGTCCAAAGCTGTCATCCTGACAGTGACTTCACTGCCCAGTTAGTCAGTGACCAGGAACAAGCATGTAACCAGACAAAAAACCACTGAAGTCAGCAATAATATTTCCTATATTTATATTCTCACAGGTATGAAGCTTGTAGGAGGCAGGAAATGGCTGTGCTAGGAGGACGAGAGAAGTACATGATAGCTGTGTAGTTATGTCCTAAATTAGACTCTATATACCCAGCTTTCAGTTCACAGTCAGGACCAGACTTTCCTTGGTCAAAGGTGGCTCAGAAATTAGGAATTTTTGAAAAAAAAATGAAAACTTACATTAGAAGGGGTTGACCTTCTAAAACATTTGTATACACCAGCCCTATTTTTTTTGTAACCTGAATATATAATTTATATGTGTCATATAAATAGTGTCTAATCTATCATTATAATTTATCCTAATAGGTTGGACTTGATGGACTAATGTCTTTATTCAACCTCAAATACTATGTAACTATGTAACTATGTAATTTGACTGTTGTTTATAAATGGATCTACCAATCTATAGATTAATATGACGCAGGGCTAAATATTAAAACAAATTAAGTTTAACTTCTAAATTCAGCTTTGGGCACAATATGAAAACAGCCATGGCCTTGGGTGCACTTTAAAAACCGGCCGTAGTTATAATTTTGGTTTGTCTTGAAAGCTGTATGTGTTTGTACCATCATTCATATTACTCCAAGCTGACATGTGACCTCCAGGTAACTTTTAGCCAGTGTCCAATAAGAAACAAGAGGTCGAAGGTCGTAGAAACCTCTCCATGTCTGGGCCTGAGCTAGAATTTTGGAGATTAACTAATGCTGGAAATCAGCCATCTTCTTGCCGTAATTAAAAATACAAAAGTTAGGGTGTGTTCTCTCTTAATAACACCCCAAGCAGTGGTTACATTTCTAACCTTTCGGTTTGGTGCATGCTGGGACAAGGAACTAGAATTCTAGAGAATACGCAGTATGCTTCAAAACAAGAATTAATTAGTGGTGTGTAGATTATCCTATCTAGTCAAGGTGCATTGTATTTTTAGCCCGGATGTTTTTGTACAATATATTGCATTATACATTAGTGATGCTTTGCATTAATGTTTTGGTGCTAGAGTTTAGATGCCTACTAATTTATCACAGCCATAAAACTAACCCTACCCCTTGACTTAACCCGTACAACCCAACCGTTAACTTGAACCTGACCCCTAAATCTAACCCTTAAACTCATTACTATGACAAGGAAAACAAGGCTTACAAGCTAAGCTGTGCAAATGGAAATGGTACTATATGCCTCCTGTGATGTGGCCAGTACAGTAATAATTTATTTTTGCACCACCTTGATAAACCTTTATTTCATATTTATATTAAATATTAGCAGTGCAGCCCTTGATACAGAGTCTTATTTATTGGGACAAATAATATTTATAGCAATTTAAAAAAGGATGTAAAAATCAGGATTCCAGTTTTGTGTCCCTTATGGCACCTTTGCGTTACCTCTCCAGCTAAAATGTATGGCTGGACAGCTCACAACCCTGATAAAAGACAGTATATAAATAAAGAGAAGCCATTTTATTTAACTGCTTAAAAATGGAGGACGTTTTTAGCACCTCTCAAATACAAAATAAAGTGATACATACTAGTTCTATGCCTGCCTGTGATGTTCTTATTGTTCATGCATGATATGGCAATATTGACTAAGACCTTCAAATGCATCTATAACAAAGTAAAATTAGTGTCTTGTGTATGAATTATAACGTGGAAGTAACCTGGACTGTATTTAGAGACTTTGGCCTTTAGGCCTTAGTACATGCAAATGCCCTTTCCTTTTGTTAAACAAACTGAGCTTTAGGTTTGTTATTGTGGGAAAAAACAGCAATTATTGTAGGACTGCAAAATTCCATGGCTCTGTATAGCCTACTAGTCAAGAGAGATGACTGTGTGTTACTTGAGCCACAGATAGTCTTTGTTACTTTTCTCAGCAGCCGCATGCCTCCTCCTCTATAGGTTTTACTGCTGGATTTATATACAGATATCAAGAGGTAGTAAGCAAAGGCAAATAAATATGAAACAGAACTTTTTTGATGCCCCATCTAACCCTTCCGCTCTAGGCTGTGGCCCCTGAGTTTCCCCTTGTTAAACAGGCCTCTGGAAGCAAATCTCCTCAGTTACAGAAGTATATCTCTGCCTTTGTGTCTCCAATGTTTGACTTTTTTAATCATTGGCTTATTTCTATTTGTGCAATTAGCACAGCGTGTAGCTTGACCCAGGGAGGGTTAATAGACAGTTCCACCCAGAGGAAACTCCAATAAATAATACACTGGCCTTGTGCAGAATGAGATTTAGACACAGCACTGGATGTCAAGAAACAGAGGGCAAAATAGGTTTATCAACAAAAGGAGAGAATTCAAATGAGAAGCAGCCTGGGGACACCTGGAGCCTGTACATTGCACAACCTCAGCACTTCTCACTCTGCTGCCTCTCCGCTCAGGCACAGGATTAACCCTTTCCACTAGAGAGACCTAAACACACCCTTAACTGCTGTGTAAGCTTTCCTCAAGCTGTATCCACCTAACTGAGCTGTGTGTCTTCTATAATGAGTCTTGTGTGCCTTGACAAAGAGTATGATAATATAAGCGTGGTGCAAAGAGTTTGTTTGAGTTGCCAGGTTAACCTGAGAGTTGCCAGGGTTTCCAGTGCTGACAGACGTCCCCGTTCCTTTCAGCACCTCTGGGTGCTGGCTTCTTTCAGCATTCATCAGCTGAAGGGAAGCTGCAGCTTATCTAAGGGATGGCAGAGCCTCAGGCTCAGATTATTGCTGATCTCTGGCAGGACCTTGTTCTGTTCTGCACCCCAGATAAGGTGAGAGAGCTCTGCTCACTGGATTCAAGAGACACTGATGTACTCTAAAGATCAGTAAGAAGCTGATTCATTAAAGAGCAAAAAAAAACTTCATGAAATAAAAATTTGTTTTTTTTCATATTGCATACAATGAAAAAATATGTTAAATTTTGTTTGCATTGGTAAGCTTCTTTACTTTTCTTTTAATTCTGTTCATTTAAGGTCCCTGGGTTTTTCAGTTTGTAAAGCAAATATATTTTTCAATGAAAACTTGGTAGAATAGAACTATGCATGCTTATTGCTTTCACTGTGTTAGTAAATACTCCAATGGTTTAATTGGTTCCTGCTGTCCTAGTGAATCTCCTCTACTCTGCCCGATTTATGTTGTTCTAGTGAAACCTCTACTGGCCTGCCAGGTTCCTGCTGTTCTAGTAATCTCCACTGGTCGCCTGGTTCCTTCTGTTCTAGAGACCTCTACCTAGATAGCAAGAAATTGTGCTGCAAGTTTGAAAATGACTTGCTAAACTCTTGCAGACTTGCCAAGCTTCACAATTTTGTTGCACAATTACAGCAAGTCTGCATTGCAAGTCTCCAGACCAGCGAGCTTGCAGAGCTTTTGCTAAGACCTGCAGGACTCTTGCTGTAGACTTGCCAAGCAAATTTGCTACAAATTCAAAAAGTGTCAACTAGAACTTGTGCTGCGGGTGTTCTGCAAGTCTACAACTTGCCAGGAATGTGTGCGGCAAGTTAACAAGAATTACAATTTAACCCTGCCACAAGTCTGTGGCAGGTTATCCTTGCTATCTGGGTACTTGCCTGCCAGGTTCCTGCTGTTCTAATAGTCTCCACTGTTCTGCTAGGTTCCTGCTGTTCTAGTGAATTCACCACTGGTCACTCTGGTTCACACTGTTCTAGTGAATCCACCACTAGTCTGCCTGATTTCAGTTGTTCTAGTGAATCCGCTGCTGGTCTGCCAGGTTCATGCTGTTCTAGTGAATCCTCCACTGATCACTCTGATTCCTGCTGTTCTAGTGAGTCCTCCACTGGTCACCCTGGTTCCCGCTGTTGTAGTGAATCCTCTACTGGTCTGCCTCATTCCTGCTGTTCTAGTGAATCATCCTCTCGTCTGCCTGGTTCCTGCTGTTCTAGTGAGTCCTCTACTGTTCAGCCTGGTCCCTGCCATTCTAGTAAATCCTCCTCCAGGTCTGCCTGATGCCTGCTGTTCTAGCGAACCTTCCACTGATTTGCCTGGTTCCTGCTGTTTTGTGAATCCTCTGCTGGTTTGTCTGGTTTCTGCTGTGAATCCTCCTCAGGGACTTCTCAGCTTCCTGCTCACATTTCCATCATCCATATCTCTCAGCCTAATGAACTCCCAAACTTGGTTAGAAGCACAGACCAGTTCAAAGATCAAGTGACATTTAATGCAACCTGGTGCCATTTAATTCACAAATACAAACAAGCATAATGTTTGTGCTCAGACCAGACCTCTCAGATGTTCATTGTGCAGCAGAGGGACACTCCTCTTACCAACAGAACATGTTCTTCCACTTAACACACTTCTGACCTGCAAACCCCAGCAGAAGAGAATGAGAGGAAGAGGAGACTGCAACGTCTTTGACCCTGTCATTCTTCTAAAGCCAAAGCATGTGGATACATGTGCTTTACATAAACAGATATGACTAGATATAGCTAATAATAAGTAGTTTTTAACATTTAAAATAATTTACAAGCACACTACTGCTGAACTGGTGTAGTAAAGACTGTCACATGGAAAACTGTGACAGATTTTTGTTAAATGATGTATCCAGTAGTGAACTGTTTATATGGTCTCTTTTTATTTTTCCATACTGGTGGGCAGTAAATGTAAGCCTCCTCCATCAATCCAGCAGCCATGCATTTGGCATAAAGAGTGTTGGCTGTCTTTGTGCGATTGTAGAGGATACTAGTGTGTCAGAGGACATAAGGGCTGCTCCAGTCCTAGACAGGCAGGATAGACAGATACTGGATTGGCCTCCATCTCTGAGTCTTTATGTTTGCTGTCCAAATTGTGAAGGAGAACAAGGTAGGGTAGATTTTATTATCTTCATAAAAAGCATGTACCATAAAAATCCCAGATTATTATGAATATATTAAACCATGGAAGGTGGTCAATGTTAGGGATATTATGGTCCATTTGGTCAGAAAACAAAACAAGGTATGCTTTCATTAACAAATATTTCAAGGACCAAAACATTGATATCAAGGGCAGTTGGCAAGTATGACGTACGCACGCAAGCTTCTGTCTTTAGAAGTGTTAGTACACATCAGACTGATAAATCATGCATGATCTTAACTGTTTGCCCACCACAGTCTTGGAATACAGTATAATCAATTAATCACAACAATGAACATATCACTGTACTTCAAATAGGCTGATGAAAATCATCTAAATAGGGCAATAAATGGGTTAATATTGGCACTAGAAAAGGCACAGGTAACAAAGCAGTTTCTACAATAATCAGACATTGAATGTTTGAGATGCTTAAAGTGAGGCCTGCTGGACACATAATGCTCTAGAGGGAAGGCAGGTTTCTAGTAATGAGCTTTTAAAAGAGCATGTTCCCGCAAAGGTACTGAGGCATTACAGCACTGCTGTGTGATAACACAACTCCTGGGATCCGATAATGGCTTAACCTCCATGCTCTTGTTGCATCTTTCAGTTATGGCGGTTACCATTTCCGGGCTAGTAAAAGATTATACAAACAATGTACAAAGAAAAAGAGCAAAAATAAGACTTTTATTAATGAACACTTGCACGCAGCATTTATTTTTTTTATATTCAGTTTATCTTCCATTGGATCATTTCCATTCTTGTATTCTTGTTTTGGTAAAACATCTTGTATTTCTAGAGCCCGTATGAAATGAGCTTAGTACACGCAACTGAAGAAGCAATTAAATGTAATTTATGGCCTGCTTAAAGGAGTGTTGAACAAAATTTGCAAAGTCTCAGAAGCTTATCAGAATAGGAAATATTTAGATTAAAATGTGTGGAAGGAGTGAAATTTTTCTCTTAGAGCGTTAACTTCCTGCCTAGTAATTACAGTCAGCCTGAAGTGAATGGTAACAAAGACAATGTATGTAGAGTCTTCCCTATTGCAGAATGGAGCAGACTGTTTCAGAACTAGAGATATCAATCTAGGCTATAACTTTCATGTATAAAAAGAGAGGAAATTGCAGTTGTCTCCCACAGCAACTGCTAAGATCAACACAGTTTTTGCAGAATAGGAAATCAGAGAAAACATATGCTTGGTTAGTATGGGTGGAACTTTTGCTCTTCCACTACTACAGTTTTCATATATAGAACCCAATGGTTACAAATAGTGATGAGTTGGGGCTTCGTGTGAACCCAGTTCACCGGAGTTTGACCAAGCCTGCTCAAAACTATGACCAACACTTATCCCCTGACCCAATCAGTTGCAGCAGGTGCATTTCCTTAAGCAGGCTTCCATAAACTTAAATGGATTGGATTTGGACCAAGCCCCAAGCCCCAGCTCATCACTAGTCATGTCTTATGATTAGAGCAGGACTGGATAAGTCCCCGATGCTAGGTGACCAATGCTCCTTAAAAATTACAGCTGGACCCTAGCTTTTGAGATTTTTTTCTAGTTGTTGTCAGTGGAGCTCTTGCCTGCTCCTGGATTGGACAGTCTGGCTCCGAAATGCCATATTTATTTGACCACCTCTGGATTAAGGTGTCTACAAAAGACTCCAGACCCTTTCTTTATAAATTCCAAGGTGTCTGCAGAGATACATCTATGTAGAGAGATTGATGTAACTAATTCGGGGGCCATGGACCTGCACTGAGGTTAATACATACAACTATTTCTTTATATTTCTGAAGAACTAACTAGGATAGAGCAGATGGCTTCCTGCTAAATATTTAAAACCTGTTTAATCCATATACCTCTGTGCGTGGAGACACTTCCCTCAGAATGCTTTATATTGCTAATTAATTTAATTACACCCACGCTGATCGTGTGCTGCCATATTTTGTACTATAGTCTCTAATACACCGTGTGGCTTCCCATACCAGCACTTTCCATGCAATCCCTCACACAGGTGCATGTATGCTTAACCCTGTCATTGCAGAAAGCATTTACAAACTCCATTAGCACGTTTTCTGTTTTGGGTTGTTTACTCTTCCTTTACCACACTGTATCATGTAGAGTTTGACATGTTGTAATTAAGTACTGAAGATACAAATGATGATGCCACTAGTTAACATTTACAACTTTACTCTGTTCAGGCCAGGATCCAGATTACTCTGTGAATCAGGATTGTACATGTTCAGTAGTAATTCACTCGTAGTGGGAATAATATGTTGCCTCTCTTTGCTGACCTCTCCTTCTGCAAATGCTCATTGTTTGGCTGTCATGTTGATCCAGGGGTTTCAGTATATTCGGAGTAACTAACAGCAGAGCAAGTATACACATCCAGTTTTCTGACTTTACTTGCTGGTAATGCAGACAGCCAGTCAACCCACATTTTCAGCAGGAGAACACATATGGCAGCCTATACATTTCTCTCAAGTTTTCAGTAGACATTTTTTTTACCAATAGGATGTTTGAGTCTTGTACATAGAACAAGGTTACTATTTTAAATATAAATTCTCTGCTAGGTATTAGCATACAGTAGGTTTGCCAAGACAGAATTCTGGGAAGCCATCAAAACTGATTTGGCAATGAGCATTTTTAATCCTCGACCTACAGGTTAAAGCCCCTGGGCTAAGCACAACATGTATATAATGATAGATAAGTCTATGTTATGTCTTCTAGGGATCAAGCTGCAGGTTTCAAACTTGCTTCTATTAGAGTTGATTTAGCATTTTATTAGTGTTTATAATTAAAAAAAATATAAACATTGTCTGAGAGAGAAACCAATCAGGTTGATCTGTTGTCTATCTACTGTAGATTAGGAGAAAGATCTGATTGGTTATCTAGGTGACATACACTTTATTATTATTAAGGATTTATATAGTGCCAACAGTTTGCGCAGCGCTTTACGCTTCCTTTTATATATTTATTAATTACAGACATTTATTTATATAGTGCCATCAATGTTCTGTTTATTAGGCCCAATGTCATCTATTGGAGTTGGTCTTATGTTTGTCATTGAAGTGACAATGGGCTTATTGATAACCGAAGGAAAAAGGTGCTTGCCTGACCAAATGTCTGCTTTTCTCGCCCCATCTAAACGTCTGTGCAGCAGTAAAGGTTAAGCGTGATTTTTCTTTTTTCTGTTTGGCAGATTCTGGTCTAAAAAATATTATCTTTGGAATGAAAAGCAGCAGTAAAACTCATATAGAATATTGAATTGAGTACAGGTTGGTTAGATTATCCTGTAGGCTAACAGGTGTTATAAAACATACTGAAAATGTTACACATTTCCTTCAGAATGTAGCAGAAAATACATCAGAATGTAAATAAAATAAAATGTATTTTAATATTTTTTTTCTTGGTACAAAGCATGTTGAACGTCAGTGTTTGTCAGACTATCATCATCATCTTCCATATTAACAAAATTGTGAGTGAATGAAAAGATGGGCCAGTGTGTGTATTACTGGAATCTGAAGAGCTAATGGCCTAAATCTCTATTCACACTCGTGTGTCTGCATTTTCACACTTTTTAGTGCCTTTTTGCTGCACATTTTTCATGTGTTTTACATTTGTTTTTGCCAATGAAGGTGAAATAAATAGCAGTTGCTAGGGGGTGGGGGCTTGTTGTCATGCGCCAAAATGCACAAAAATGCATGTTCCATGCATTTTTAAGGTGCTCCCATTGAAGTCTAGCAGGCTAAAAACGCACCAAAAGAAGCGCTTGCATAATTTTCATGGTGTAAATGGGCCCCCTGGAAAATAATGGCATTTCTTTTGTCGTACATGATGGCCAAAGCGCTTCAAATCGCACAGGTGTGAATGGTGACTAAAAGAGATACCGATACAATCATCTGACTTCAGACTAAAATAAACAAATTGGTTTTATAGACTAGTGTGTACATACACTTTGTAAAATGGTTTTATATTTTTATTATAGGTAGTATATTAAATCCTAAGAATGCATGGATTGTTTGTTCCACACACAACTCATCTAAAGTGATGCTGCAGTCACATGGGGTAGAAGTACTCCGAGCGGCTTGTGTGTATCGAGCAAGGAACAGCGATTGAGCTTACTAACCTGTAAAGTATTTTTTTATTTGTGTGCGGTGCAGGGTAAACCCTGGTGCTCTCCATAATCAGGATGTCACAGAGCGCCAGTGGGGGCAGCGCCTGTAATCAATTTGCCATCGATTCCTCCTCTGTGTCACTGTTCATTCTGCGTAGGGCACAAAGTACAGGCCAAATAAGTCTCTAAAGCTGCTACTAAGGAGCGAGCTGCATCAAAGGGATTAAAAAGAGAATCAAGCAGAGGGCCACATTGTGGAGCGCAGAACTAGTTAACAGCTTTGCACAGTGTCAGTGGGTGAAATTAACATACTGCCCCCCTTTCCTAAATGATGTTTTCAGCCAATTAAGGATCCTTTTTTTTCCATGCAGTTGGAGGCTCTCTGTTCCCAGCCACCCTGGGATGGTGATGAGCAGAGCTTCTCCTCAGAGCTCATTCATTATCTCCATTACTGCCAGGAGAATAGGTGGCAGTGCCATTGTTGGGAGAAGGATGTGGGTTAGAGGTAGCATTTATCACACAGGCTGTTCACAGCCCCTGACAGTCAGGCACTTATTGGGAGTAGAGAGTGTGAGTATACTCTGTATACCCAATGCAAATTACCCAGACCTTCCCAGTATACCCAACTCTTGCTCTTCCCTGAGCCCAGGACTATTAGTGGTTTTGATAACCATGAGGAGGTCATTAGCAGCATGGGCAGGCGGAGAGGAGGAGCAGAGAGGGGGCAGACAAGGGAAAAGCCTGGGTGTAATTACTTGGATTCAATAGACAGGCTGCAGAGGAAGCCAAAAATTTGTCAGCACCCAGCAATCAGAAAAATGTATTTTCATTTTATCCTTAACCCATATTAACTCGGCATTATCATCTTTCTGTGTTAACATTTGCAGAATATTACAAGCCGGTAGTATATACACAAACAGAATTAACCCTGTCCGATGCCAGAGCGCTTGTGCCTGAAGAGCCTGGCGTAGAGTGAAAAATGCCAGTTATAGCAGACAGGGACTCTTCTGTATCATTAGCCACAATTATATACTATTACACTCAGCTCTGCATTGCAAATTGCATCCTAGCGTCTTTTTTCCTTTCTCAAAGCCCCAATATCTATGCATTTGGCACAAAAACAATAAGCTGTTGGTTTAGTTCCTATCCGGCTATGCTGTGGAAGGGGTGGGGCTGTATTACCCATTGCATTGCTGCTCTCCAAGCCATCTTTGCTAATTCCTTCATAGAAGCGGAAAAAGTTTGCTCGGTGCTGAATGGATGATATTTATTGTTCGACTTTGGCTAATGTATTGGCAATGGAGCATTCCAGCCTGTGTAAACAGTGCAGTTCAAACACAAGGGATGGGACTCTAGTGCCCTTTCACAGAACCATGTCATAGGAGCAGTAAGGAGACTGGCTTCCCCACTTTCTGAACGCTGATTTATTGCTTGTCTTTGTGTTGCCTGTGTTTCTTTCCACACAGGGCAATGAGCATACAGCAAAGTGCAGAACAAGCAAAAGAATAATCATTTTTCTTGCGACAAAACTTTTGAGCCCTCTATACAATCGGCTTACTACATGAACTTTAGAGGCATTTTTCTTGGGCTTGAGGGGTGTGTGTGGGGGGGAGAGTTCCAGAAACAATTCTATATACGATGCTAACTAAGGGGATAAAATACCAGTTTGGGTTTGCACATAATTTAGTACTTCTTTTGTTTCTGATTCACAATGAGCAAAAGGTGTAGAAATGAATATTGCCATGCATTGCTTACACCAACCAATCTCCAGCTGACCTTGTTCTAATGCAGATAGGAAAATGTATGATGACATCGCTTTACTTGCTATGGATATCATTCTTTTTTTTCCTTAAGCTGGCCGTAGACTGCAGCTGGGCTGAACAAGAGAAATCTACCAATTCACCCATCATTTTGTTTTGTTGGGCCTTTTTGGCCAGGCAGTGTTTCTTGCAGCTTACCAGTCCTTAAGTGTGCTGACTGCATTACTTTTTTTTTTTTTCAGGCTTTTCCCCCATTTTTTTTATCGGTGATCTGGCCAGTAACACACTTCCTGTCCTAAAGTGACAATCCTGTACTCTATCTATGGAGAGACAGTGTTGTCACCTTAAGACAGGACTGCAATAACCTTCATAGAGGTTCTGCAGTCCCCAGAGATAGCTGAAAACAATGTAACTGATAAGAGTACAGCTCAGGCAGAGAAGTTATCAGCTCACATGATTTCTGGAAGGATCAACGGGTTATTACATGGACCTATTGAACAGATATAACAAAATGCTTTTAATTGTATTTTTATCAGACCAAAGGGGAGCAAATAAAAGAAGTTTATTGTTAAGGTTTACATACACTGTAAGAACTAATCACATTCTAAATAACTGTGTATTAGTAAGCTCTAACGACTTGTGTTTTTTTCATTGCAGCATCCATACCCCTCAGAAGAACAGAAGAAACAGTTAGCACAAGACACAGGACTGACTATATTGCAAGTAAATAATTGGTAAGTGAGCAACACAGCCTTCTCTGTATGATGTTGTAACCTGTTCTTTATAATACACTTAATATGGAATAGTGCTGGGAAAATATGTACAAGTTAATGCTTTCCTTGTTTACAACCAGTAACTGCAGTACGCTGTATGAAAACTGAGCAGCGGGAGCCAGTTGATATATAATAAAGCAAACGTGTCACATGTGAAGCAGGATCACTGTGCTGAGTGAAACGCTGTGGAAATCACTTATATGTTCTGAATTCACGCTGACATTGCTGCCTGATAAGCAGTCAGTGATCAGTTATTTAGTCCCCTTTTATCTAATTCTCCACCACTATAGGGGGAAGCTGCATAAAGACAGGAACTAGTGGTAATAATTATTCAACATGGCTGCATCAATGCCAACTTGGTTAAGAATATAACAATATTCCAAGAACTGACAGACTTGAGAATAGCATGTTCTATGATCCTAAAAGTGAACTGGTGCATGTTCAAACACCTTCATTTCCTGGTGGCAGCTTCCCTGTTTATTTAGAGTTGATGAAGAATGGATTCCGTGCTCTAATCATATAATTTTGTTTTTATATAAATAACTAAGCACCTAACTAGTCTATGTCGCCGTTTCTTGTTCAGCAAAAAAAAGTTGTGTCAGAGCTGATGATTCAGCACCAACACCTCTTAGCTTGGACTTTGCATTCTGGCTGCTTGAAGCCATATTAGCTAACCAATAAAACTGTTTGATATGCTCTGTAAACTTAAAGCTAAACTCTAGGCAGATAATAAAGACACACATTAATGCAGCTCTGTTATCTTTAATATATTATTACATTGATTTGTTTAAATGCAAGCCGCGTACGTACCTGAAAATGACTTGTTATCGGCCTCTTGCTGTCCCTGTACAGTAGAGCTGGAGTGTGAGAGGAAGAAGCAGCACAAGGAGCCAATTAGTTCTGTGCTGACAAGAAACTTACTGATAGGAGGAGAGAGCAGATTGACAGACAGATGAGCTTGTCACTGTGCTGGTCTCCTTTCACTATCCAGTTATAGGCTGGAAGCAGTCCATAATGACATGGGCTCAGGGAAGTGGGTTGAACGATGCTGACAATCAGACTGAGGACATCTATGGGCAGAAATAAGTACTGCGGAGGAAATCTCCTAGATTGAAGCTGAATATTGCTGTATAAGCTGGTGTTGTTATTTTTATTTTTTTATCTTGATGTTTTTGGCTGGAGTTGAGCTTTTTATGAAATGTGTGGAAACACAGACTGCCATTATTGACGTTGTGGAAAAGCTAGCGGCCCTGGAGTCCTGTTTATCATCTGACTGCAATAATGGGAACAAGTATGTATTCCTGATCTGCATTTTTTTTCTGAGTCTGTCACTCATAAAGTTTTGAAGCCATTTGATCAGCATGATAGGCAAGGGCCACCTCCATGTTTCACTAAGCATTGGTTTGCTTAATGTCTAGTGTTCACCGGATGTTGTATTATGGTATTGGAAAACGGCAGCTACTAAGGCTAGTGATCCATGCATTCTATGCAGTCATCCTTCACCTCCTATGTAGGCAGATCAATGGGCCTGCAATAGAATGTAATATCTGCAGTGATCCCATCTGGGCACAAATTTGTGGGGGCCTGATGAGGTGTACAGTCCCTGTAGAGATGTCATCTAGTTATACATGAATTTGTGTGGGGCCCGGTGAGGTGTACAGTCCCTGTAGTGATGTCATCTAGTTATACATGAATTTCTGGGGAGCCCAGTAAGGTGTACAGTCCCTGTAGTGATGCCATCTAGTCATACATGAATTTGTGGGGGGGCCCAGTGAGGTGTACAGTCCCGGTAGTGATGTCATCTAACTATACATTAATTTGTGTGTGTGGGGGGGGGAGCAGTGAGGTGTACAGTCCCCGTAGTGATGTCATCTAATTATACATTCATTTGTGGGGGGGGGCCAGTGAAGTGTACAGTCCCCGTAGTGATGTCATCTAATTATACATTCATTTGTGGGGGGGGGCCAGTGAAGTGTACAGTCCCCGTAGTGATGTCATCTAATTATACATTCATTTGTGGGGGGGGGCCAGTGAAGTGTACAGTCCCCGTAGTGATGTCATCTAATTATACATTCATTTGTGGGGGGGGGCCAGTGAAGTGTACAGTCCCCGTAGTGATGTCATCTAATTATACATTCATTTGTGGGGGGGGGCCAGTGAAGTGTACAGTCCCCGTAGTGATGTCATCTAATTATACATTCATTTGTGGGGGGGGGCCAGTGAAGTGTACAGTCCCCGTAGTGATGTCATCTAATTATACATTCATTTGTGGGGGGGGGCCAGTGAAGTGTACAGTCCCCGTAGTGATGTCATCTAATTATACATTCATTTGTGGGGGGGGGCCAGTGAAGTGTACAGTCCCCGTAGTGATGTCATCTAATTATACATTCATTTGTGGGGGGGGGCCAGTGAAGTGTACAGTCCCCGTAGTGATGTCATCTAATTATACATTCATTTGTGGGGGGGGGCCAGTGAAGTGTACAGTCCCCGTAGTGATGTCATCTAATTATACATTCATTTGTGGGGGGGGCCCAGTGAGGTGTACAGTCCCCGTAGTGATGTCATCTAATTATACATTAATTTGTGGGGGGCCCAGTGAGGTGTACAGTCCCCGTAGTGATGTCATCTAGTTATATATGAATTTGTGGGGGGCCCAGTGAGGTGTACAGTCCCTGTAGTAATGTCATCTAGTTATATATGAATTTGTGGGATGCTGGTGAGGTGTCAAATCCCTGTTATGATCTTATATGCTTCTGGATGAATATGTGGGTGAGGGGGGGATCTGTATCTCTCATATATAGATAAGTGAGACTGTCAAGCTGTTAAGTCTTTATACTGATTCTCTACCTCTCTTATGCTCAGACGGCCAAGTCTGGTGTGCTGTGCTGTCTTTATTGTCATCCTCAGCATTGTTCCATTGATTAGTGGGGCTTTTTGGTAAGACTAGTGAGGTGTGCAGCCTCTGCCTCCCTTTTACACAGATTGGTGAGAACGGTGAGATTTACAGCCGGCGTAGTGATCCTCTGCCTCCTTGCACAGGGATGACTAAGGCTGCTGAAGTGTGCAGTTTTAGGCATTGATTCCTTGCCTGCCTTGTACACAAATGAGCAGGGATGTTGAGGTGTGCAGTAGAGGACAGCAGATGCAATTCTTCCAGTGCTCCAATAATGCTTTCAGAGGCTGTGTTTTTTAATGAGAGAGGAAAAGCATAATGCTGCAGTCCCTGACATTTGATTAAAAGCTGCTTGGTGTTGCTTTTTAACAAGCTGATTTATGCTTTCTACAGCATGGGGCTCTTAGCTACCATATTTCAGTGCACCTCCGTGTTCATAATCATCTGGAAGCGCTTCATACTCCCACTTAGCCTTGACCAGCAATTTATGTATTAAAAAACATGCTACAAATACACTACTGCAAGAGAGATGGAAAGAGCCGGAGATAGACTGCAGCCACTTAGCATATGACATGAATCCTTTTCCTGTGCTGAACTCCAAAATAAGGGAATGTGTAAGAAACCCATTCTTCTATATCCTTGGAAGTGCGGTCATACAACATGTTTTTATGTACCACTTAAAAGAGACTCTCACGTTACCATAGGGGTTAGTATCATCCAGACTGTATTCTCCCTTCCTGACTTTTTTGCTCTGGGTCAAGGCACTTTTCACAAGTTTTTGACTACACAGATCCCAACACTAATTTAAAAGAGCGTGAAGTAAATATAACTAAAAGGGAAATTTATTTAAAGATATTACAGCCGGAACCCCTTTTACGGAAACCTGTGACAAACTTGGTGGTTCAAACTGGTGATGACATGTATGAGTAGAAGTTACCGTCAGTGAAAATGATCAATGGATCCAGGATCCAGACACCTGAAATGGAATGCAAAGCTGGACATTTCTTGACCCTTGCTGCACCCCATTTCACCTCTACCCATCAAATTAAGGATCATTAGGAAGTTTGTGGATGTGGGAGAGGTGGTGCCAAGCCAGTTTGTAACTAGCTACTGTGGGTTATAGGGCCTTGATATTTGCCTAGATCTCTATTATTAAAGCCCAATTGAATGTTCAGTTTAAATCAGCAAAATACATTTCAGGTGCATGAAAACAAAAAGTGTACAAAGTCTTACAGTTTGTTTTATTGAGCCAAAACCTGAGTGAAAAAGCCTGTGTCCTGCCAGCATGCTGAAGAGTAGGACCCTTGCTGTCTCTAGGGAAGCAGTGGTCTCTACAGATGTCCTACACTCCCCCCTATTGAGTCAGACATACAGCTCTGCAATCAGCAAAGTTAATGTTCCCTGCTCATTGGGGAGTTCTGACTTATCAGTGGCTTTGTTGGACCTCTGCCGAGAGACCACTGCTTCCCTACAGCAAGGATCCCACTCTGCAGCATGCTGACAGGACAGTTTTCTACTCAAGTTGTAGCTGATTAAAGAACACAAACTGTCAGACTTTGCATACCTTTTGTTTTGATGCACCTGGAATGTATTTAGCTTATTTAGGGTTTGCTCACACCATGAGCCTGTGGTTTTCTGTACCTAATCAGCACAAGTCTCTGCATGGACATGGTTTTCTATGTGCCCCGTTTACACCACAACTGAGCAGAGATACACTATATTACCAAAAGTATTGGGACACCCCTCCAAATCATTGGATTCAGGTGTTCCGTGAAATGTCCTTGCTACTAAATATTCCACGGTCAACTGTTAGTGGTATTATAACAAAGTTGAAGCAACTGGGACATGGAACAGCAACTCAGCCATGAAGTGGTAGGCCATGTAAATTGACAGAGCGGGGTCAACGCATGCTGAAGCACACAGGCGCAGAAGTCGCCAACTGTCTGCAGAGTCAATAGCTACAGACCTCCAAACTTCGTGTGGCCTTCAGATTGGCACAACAACAGTGCATAGAGAGCTTCATGGAATGCATTTCCATGGCCAAGCCGCTGCATCCAAGCCTTACATCACCAAGTGCAATGCAAAGCGTCAGATGCAGTGGTGTAAGCACGCCCCCACTGGACTCTAGAGAAGTGGAGACGTGTTCTCTGGAGTGACGAATCACGCTTCTCTGTCTGGCAATCCGATGGATGTGTCTGGGTTTGGCGGTTGCCAGGAGAACGGTACTTGCCTGACTGCATTGTGCCAAGTGTAAAGTTTGGTGGAGGGGGATTATGATGGGGGGTTGTTTTTCAGGGGTTGTGCTTGGCCCATTATTTCTAATGAAGGGAACTCTTAAGGCATCAGCATACCAAGACATTTTGGACAGTTTCGTGCTCCCAACTTTGTGGGAACAGTTTGGGGATGGAATATTGGAACCTACAGACTAAGACTGGGATGCCATTAAAGTCCATGTGCGTGTAAAGGCAGGCGCCCCAATACTTTTGGTAATATAGTGTATGTGGAGTGGAGAGGTGCGGAAAAATGCAGCATGTCTGCACTTTTCCTCAATGTACATAAACGCATGTAAACACACATAAATGCAATGCAACTGGAAGGAAAATCAGCCCACAAAAGGGAAAAGAAAGCAATGACACTGGAAATTGGGGAAAGAAATACATGAAGAAATGCACATGAAAAGATGTCAATGCACATAAAACACATTAATCTTGTAAAGTATAAATGTTTATCAATGCACGTCAACTCACATCACTGTATTTTTATGCACTTTATGGTGTTAATGAACAACTGAAAGTTCAATGGGGCTTTAAAATATATTTATTTTGTGTGAGGATTATATATGGTGGTCCATGTCCAGCCAGTTAAAGTATACAGTATACAAGTGGTATTCCTATTGGTTATTATCCACATTCTCTGTTGTAGTTGCCTGAGATCTGTACTGTAGTGTCACCACCATGAGGGCCTCCAGTGGAGAGAGCCGACTCTGAAGATGCTGAGCAGGTTGCTGTGATTTGTGTTCTGTGATTTCTTGGCCCATCTTGACAACATGCGACCTCCTTTGATATTTCCCAGCCAGCATTAGCCCGATACCTTTCTGTGTGGATTAGCCCTGACTGTAGGACTGAAGGCGAGAAACATTAAAGAGTGGGGGGAGGGAGAAGCAGAGAAGCTGCAGGATTTCCAGACAACGATCAGAGCCGCAGAGAAATGATATTGGATTTACTTATCAAAATACAGGCCCGGTTTTTATCACAGGCTTAATTTTGTTCCCGACATTCTGGGGTAATGTTCAGATTAATTGAAACGACAGTTCTCTTTCAGAATTCGGAGAGAGTATTTGCACGGATTTCAGTACTAATACAAACTTAATTACATGGGACTCTATTTTATCATTCTAATTCCATGTAGCTGGCTCTGTATTTACAAATGAGAAGCCTTTGCCTTTTATTCACAGCTTTCCTTAATATATTTATCAAAGCAGGTTCATTTACAAAGTGCTCTATCTGCGGTGTGCAGGCAGTCAGACACCAACAAAGCCGTTAGCTTTATCAGCCTGAGCTCCTGATGAGCCACCCGCGGGTCAATTGATTTTCGTGGTTCTCTGATTCATTTTTCCCCCCATTTTTTATCGATCACAATGAGAGACACGCTCAGAGAATTAGCTGGTTTGTCTGACTTATCAGTTGGCCAATTTTTTTTTTTCTTCCTTGTCTTTTTTTTTTTTTTATCAAGCTACTTAAGTTGGCCACAGGAACTGCTGTTATCAGAGTTTAATGCACCCTATAGTGTGGATAGCATTTCAATTAAAGCAGTAACCACAGCTTAGATGCAGCCGTTTCCATGCTGAGTGCAGTACAGAAAGTGATGCGCCTAGCTAGGGAGGCAGAAAATTGAGTTGCCTTGGTTCTGTCAACGTGATTAATGCAGAAATAAACTGCTAACCTAGAGAAGAGACTGATACACTGTAGAAAGCAAACCCGAGATTTCCAGCTCATAGATCCATCTTTCTTTGGACATGAGAATGTTCTATTAGGAGTTTATGTTTTATTGCCTTTTGCTCTTTTTCTCTTGAAAAATTCAAGATAAATAGAAATTCCTACTGTGATGGAGCTGGATGAGAATCCTGGGACTGTGTGAGGGTAATATGTAGTTTTATTACCTTGTGTTCATACATGTTTAACTTTTAGACAGAAGACAAATTAAAGACCTGCTATCTCTATGCCACATACACAGATTTTCAAATGAATCCATTATTATCTAGGAAAATGAAAACTGACCCTCTTTTTGAAAATGCTGATTGCCTGGCTTCTATGCAGTAGGGTTGATTTACTAAAGGCGAATAGGCTGTTCACTTTGTAAGGGAATTTTTCCTAAGCTTAGTGAATATGGTAAAAATTTACTTTGTAAACAATACCCAATCAAGAGCAAGGAAAATAACGAAAACTGTATTTTTGCTTGCACATGATTGGATGGTGGAAGTCAGCAAAGCTTCACCTCATTCACTAATTTAAAGTGATATTAAAACCTCCCGGAAGAACATGAAATCTAGCAGCATACCTTACACTGATGCATGCTTCCTGGCCCCTTTCTGTGTTTGATCTTTGTTTGTAGCATATTTAGCTAGTGAAGTGTTATCTATTTTGGTCTATAAGGGTGGCTCCCTAGTTTTCCAGGTCTCCCTGGAGCCACCCTAGAAAGCAGTGAGTCCCTCCGCACTCCTTACAGCGCCCCCGGCCCAAATCACAAGGTGGTGTTTGCAGTGATAATCACGGATGGCGCCGTGCACATCAACAGTAGAGAACAGGAATCACCAGCACTCAGTGGATAAAGTTCAGATAATAAATGTCCATTTAATCGGACCAGTCATCACATATAACATACTACCAACGTTTCAGGGCCACACAGGGTCCCTTCATAAAGTGTTATGAAGGGACCCTGTATGGCCCCAAAACGTTGGTTGTGTGTTATATGTGATGACTGGTCCGATTAAATGGACATTTATTATCTGAACTTTTTCCATTGAGTGCTGGTGATTCCTGGAGCCACTCTGACGTGCATGCTCCCAGACGGGCACTCGGGCACTGTGTTTAGGACGTTCATGCACAGTGTGGCAAAGGTCCCTGCTCGAGTGCTGTGCATAGGGCCACACAAGCACAGTTCAGCCGGATGGGCAAGGACGAGGACGAGCACAATGCACACTCCTGACCGGAGGTTACAATGTTGTGCAGTAGGGAGGTACACAGCTGGAAATGTCAAATGGAACATGCAAGTGTTTTGCCAGATAACAAGGGGAAAGACATTTGTTTAACATTTACTTACATGGAGTTAGAGTCAAAACATTTATTTGCACTGAGGGTTTAATGCTACTTAAGGGAGAATTGCCTTGCAAAGCGAACAGCCTGTTTACCTTTTGTAAACCAATCCCATTGAGTCACAGAACCAGTTACCTATAAAATCCAGCCAGGCAAGCAGTGATAGAATGTAATACCTTCTGGTACTATTGGATCATCTCTGAAGTGCATTATACGTTGCTTTTTTATAGACAACCAATACAAAATATTGCCATACAAATAGATTTTAGCTAATTTATTTGTGTGTCTTTATCAAGCAGGTTTTTTTATACGGTTATAATGTGTTTCCCAGATGATGGGGGATGATATGTATTTTGTTGCTTATTAAAATAAAAATAACAGATTGCAATTCATATGTGCGTGTGTAGAGTGTATGTGCGCACACAAACACACACTGTGGTTACAAGCGTTGGCAACGTGTGTTTGTCTTTTTCACTCCTTCACCTTTAAAGGTAAACAAGAGACTTGAAACTCTCCCCAAGTTGTGGCGATAAGCTATCAGGCTCATTAGCCGGGAGCAAACTGAGGTTTGATTCTGGTTAAAGGTGACAGTCCCAGGAACTAAAACTGGGCAGCAGATTAGCAGGTAATCATCATGCAGAGATAATAAGTGATTAGAGGCCGGAAAAGAGTGTGAAAGGGTTACAGGTGAGTGCAAACTCAGATAAAGTCCTCACCCACTTTGTCATTGCCAATGTATGTTGGTTTTAGAGAGAAGCACATGAACATGTTGTTTGCTTTATGCTTGTAGCATTTATTTGGTTCTAAATTTGGAAAGAAATGCATATTTCAGTGAATAAGTGATACCTCATTAAATAAATATCATTTGCTGTAAAAGATGTAGGAATTAAAAATTAAAATTAAAAATTTAAGTAAAAATGAGGCCCACTGGAATAAGGTGGCCTTGATTGTACTTCAGACTTATTTTAATAATAAAGGCCCATGGGTGTACAGAGCCTTAATATAAGGCAGCCCATAGCAGCCAAGCAGCTTTCAATTGTATAATCAGCATAATTAGTTACATAGTTACATAGTATTTGAGGTTGAATAAAGACATACGTCCATCAAGTCCAACCTATTGCGTGTATGTGATTTTGCAGGTGTTTGCGTGTGGATCCATGAGTGATCTTTAGGTTGACATGTTTAGTGTCTATTTACCCGACGTGACCCCGACTTTTATATTTTACCAAAAAATTGGGGTGAAAAAAAATGTTTCATAACATTTTATAGGGAAACATGTTTTTTTTCAAAATTTAGGGTACTTTTTTTGTTATATAGTAAAAAATAAAAACCCCATTGGTGAATAAAAGCCACCAAAAGAAAGCTCTATCTGTCCCCAAAAAATGGTATGAAAATCGTTTCAGTAAAGCGTTGCATGACGGAATAAACATCAGTCAAAGTACCGCAGCGCTGAATACTGAAAAATGGCCTGGCCAGGAAGGGGGTGAAACACTATGGCCTTCAAGTGGTTAAGTGTACTTGTACCCCTATATGTTATGGTCTCTAAGGAATTGATTCAAAAGCTTTTTGAATTATTCAACACCCTTAACTAAAATCACTGCATGTGGCAGCTAGTTCCAGACCCTAACCGCTCTAACTGAGAAGAACCCTCTTTGCCCCTTGTGCTGAAATTTTTTTCTCCACCGATTTTAGGTGGTGGCCGCTAGTCTTTGTTATGGAGTTAACCGTAAATAGTTTGTTACTGATGTTACTATCAGCATTGAACATCTTGTACATGAAAATCATGTCCCCCCTTAATCTCCTTACTTCCAGCGTGAACATATTTAAATTTAGTAGCCTTGTCTCATAGCTTTGCTCCTCCATCCCCTTAATTAGTTTGGTTGCCCTCCGCTGGACTCTTTCCAGCTCAAAGACATCCTTTCTGTGGACTGGTGACTAAAACTGGACCGTGTACTCTAGATGAGGACAAACCAGTGCTCTGTAATTAGGAATTACTTTGGATTGGCTGTATGCATTGGATGCTGCAACATGTAATAAGAATGCATTGATGTTCACAATGTATATATAATGATGGCATAGCACTTATATAGGGCTGTCTTTATATGACCTGATTATTAAAAGGATTAGATTGTTTTCAACTTTGTCAATAATGTGGCTAAGTGCAGGCCTCATCCAAAATATAAGGTTGGAAGATATTCTCCTGGATAACAGTTTGGGTGGTTGGTCTAATTGTACACAATATGTAAAGGTACACTCCACATCTGTGAATGTATGTGCTCATCATAATGCCAGTTATAATTTCCTAGGTACAATCTAGACATTTGTCTCTGATGCCAAGCATTCATTGTATTGCTGTGTACGGCCTACACATATTCCAAATGACTAGCTAGGCTCTTAACTAGACCCAGCTAAGGTCAGTTTGCATGTAAGTTGACTGCAGAACCCTAATTTTGTCTGAATCAAGAACAGATAATGGTGCCTTATAAGTCATTCATGGTGGTTAAGAGCGGGCACAGACAATAAAACTATTCTGGACGTCAGTTAATCTTTAAGCAGCAGTCCCATCTTCAGAAACTGAGACGAAAAAGTTATTAGATCAGGTTTAGAGATTTTTGAGTTTTAGAGATCTTTGTTTAGCATTGTTCAGACATTTGTCTACCTCTAGATAAGGTAAATGTTCCATTATTTTTGAGCATGGCTCTGAAGACTCTCATGTATGTATATATTTTTCAGGAAGTAATGGCTCTCTCCAAGTCAAACTAGCTGGTCCCTTACATTTCTTGCTTTCTGCTGCAGTTTTGTGTGAGGCTGCCTCTGCCTGAGCAAGATGGACCCTAAAGATGGATCAATATGTGGCAACTCACACAACACTGTAGGCATCGTTTACTATCCAGGTTAATGAAAATGTGACTGGTTCTCTTTAACCTCTGCATAAGTTTATTTGCATTATTTGTAGCCTCCTGCTACAGCCAAATATTTCAAATTTTGACTCATCAGTCCAGAGCACCTGCTGCCATTTTTCTGCGGCCTTGCAGCCATAAAAGCCATTCCTCTGATGTGGAAACAAGGCTAAACGACTCATGTATGCACAAAAATATAGGAACTGGGGTGCAGAAAAGTGGCAGCAGGTGCCCTGGACTGCTGAGTCAAAATTTGAAATATTTTTGCTTTAGCAGGAGGCAGTTTGTTAGCCGAAGGGCTGGAGAGCGGGACAATAATGAGTGTGTGCAGCAACAGTGAAGCATGGCGGAGGATCCTTGCAAGTCTAGGACTGTATTTCTGCCAATGGAGTTGGAGATTTGGTCAGGATCAATGGTGTCCTCAATGCTGAGAAATACAAGCAGATTCTTATCCATCATGCCATACCATCAGGGAGGCGTGTGATTGGCCCCACATTTATTCTGCAGCAGGACAACAACCCCAAACATACAGCCAATGTCATTAAGAACTATCTTCAACTCAACGTAAAGAAGAACATGGAGTCCTGGAAGTGGTGTTTGGCCCCCAGAGAGCCCTGATCTCAACATCATGGAGTCTGTATGGGATTACATGAAGAGACAGAAGGATTTGAGGCAGCCTACATCCACAGAATATCTGTGGTCAGTTCACCCAACATTCACTGCTGCACGGTATGCATGCCCCATCAGTTTGCTTCTCAGGGTACCCCAAACTTTTTGTGATGCGGCAGGGGTCCTCTTTAGCAGTCCTTATCAATGCAGTCATTGACATGTCAGTCCTGTTCTCTAGATCACTGTAAATGAGTGTAGAGTGCCGTGGGGTCAGACCTATAATGCCCTGCACTCACAAAAAGTGAGTCAACCAGGAAGAGGACTGGCTATGGATCACAAACTTAATGAGGGGCAGAGAGGAGGTGTTAAGCTGCCATTGCTTTGTGCAGTGTGGAATGTATGTCACTGCAGGTACTTGCTCTTCCTGTAGGTGCGAGGTTCAGTAATATGCAGTATTTGTGTTATTTTATCCACCTTTTCAATTGATCCTCAGGGTGGACCACTCCACATGTATGGGTAAGAGTGGAAACTAGCAGCTGGGAAGGGGATGGGTTCTGATAAGTGTGTAAGGGTGCATTGTTCTATACCAGCCTTATTTAACCTTTTTACCCCAGAGGAACCCTTGAAATAAATGTGAGGGCTTGGGTAATGCCTGCTAAAATCAATTAAATAACTGTCAGTGGGATAAAAGCCCCTTAAACTAGTGGTTAGGAGGAAAATGCCCACCTTACAGGCAGCTAAAAAGATTATTGGGTCCATGCAGCTGGCTTGGCCAAGTGGCATTGACCCCTGAAAAATGTGATGTCGCATCTGAAAGAACCCCTAGCAACTTCTGGAGGAACCGTAGGGTTCAAGGGAACCCTGGTTGAGAATGGATTCTCTGTACTGTAGAGTGTGAAGGCTGTTACTGCCCTGAGCTGCTGGCAGTGCATCTTCTATGGGGTAATGCCTAGTCTGTAACAATATCATATGCGGACTCAGACAAACACCTCTGAAAATACATCTTTTTTTATCAGGCGATGAAAGGAAGAATGTATACAGGGAGGGGAGGTTAGAGCCAGATGATTCCCTTTTTTACGAATAAGCAGCTTAATGCATTTTGGCACCCAGGGCCTGCCTCAGTATGCCTCGGGCTCTCTGTGAGCAGAATAGCAATTTTATTACTTTGTCATTAAACCAATTTCACAGCAGTATTGTTTGTTAATGAGCAGCGGCAAACGAGCGGAGATGTCACACACTGCAATAGCAGCGAGATTTGTGTCCCAGGCTTGGAGCAGAAAAAATGGAAAAGGCCATAGTAATAAAAATGGGAGAGAGAGAGGGAGAGAAGGGAAAATGCAGTTTGAGGTGGAAGGCAAAGTGTATAGGAAGCGGCGGATCTTGTGTTTATGAGGTAACTGTTCCTGTAAGGAATAAAGGTCTGTAAGGCAAGCAGTTAAAACGAGGCTCATAAAATTAAAACCAAATTAAAGTACAGCACAGGATTACTCAGCCTAGTTATGAGCGAAAAAAAATTCTAACCCTTTCACTACCATTGGCTTTAATCTAGTGTGCAGTAGTTAAGGGTTAATGCTGTCTTTGACCTTTAAGTCACTCAAATGTTATGCTTATTTTATATTTCATTGCTGAGCTGTGCTCTTTGCAAATTGGTGGACTTTCCAAAGCAGGGTCATGCTGTAATAAGTTCCTTTTATTATTTACAACACCCCCAGATACGTGTATAGCCACACATTTCATTAGCCTAACTCCAGCCAAATTTTGTGATTGGGAAAGAGTTCAAATTTATTTAGGGATTTTATATCTCTCTGTGACACCATTGGGGAAATTTTCCTTTACATTTTGTGCCTTTGACATCCACACTAGAAATGGGGGTAACAGTTGTCACCTGCAGAGGATGGCAATAAAAGAATTGCTGGCCATGAAAAGCTGGCAATACACCTTGCAATCTACAAGTGCAATCTCTATTCAATCTCCTTTACCAAAACTATGTAGTAGAAGTCACACCTAAACAATCCACTCAAATTGTATCTAGTCAGGTGGCTACAAATTGGAGCACAAGTGTGGTGACGTCACCGTATTCCATAGTTAACTTCCTCCAGCCCCATTACCAAAGGTCTGTATCTCTGTATGGACCTGGTGCTGGGGGTAAACAATGCAGAAGGTTTTTTTTATTAATGTGGGTGCATTAATTAAACTTCTGCAAAAGTGGATTTTGCCTTTAGGTGTACGTGCTGTTGGTCCTCTCATAATTTAGAGCAGGGGGGGGGAGTAAATCTGTACATTATGACCACAAACAAGGTCGCAAAATAATTTGATTATAAGATGTAGGTTAGGTTGGCTGTTATCTTCTAATATAAACAAAACATCTTTTTGGGAGGGGCCTTGGAGTAATAACTGAAAACAGAAGACCCCCAATAAAGAAAAACATTGATACCTGAGACTCCAGCATCATTTAATGTGTAAACCATGCTGAAGCAACTTAATAATGGCAGGTGGCTCCACATAAAACTGCAAGTTTATACAGTTGAGATCTCTGTTCTGGAACCAGGTCTTGTTTTATCTAGCAGTTCAGAGCAGGCTATTTCTGTGGCAAATTCCATGTGCCAGTCAGTTTATCTAGACGTATGGGAGCTGCCCACACTGTTTATGGACCTCAGATAAAACTGATCTCTTTGCAGCTAACACATTTTCTTTAATTCGAGGTTAAGACCCTGAATAGAAATCATGGGCCTTGGGGCCTGGCACCATTGTGTAGCTGGTACTGAGCCAGACCAATCAATACACTTGAACACTTCCACCATCCTTTAATAGCCTTTATGTATCTGCCCCTTCCAACTGATGATGTGAGAGCTCAGGAAGTGCTGACCACTGCACTGCCCCTTAACCCTTTATGACACATACCACTTACAGGTTATGCCAATATCCTCCTTTTATCCTGAGGTTAACATAATGGGTACAGCTACAAATATATTCTGCCTACATATTAGGAAATACATACAAAATAACTACTCTGTCAGTGTTTGTAAAGCCCTTTGGAACAACTTTTGTTTGCAGTGGTATATTTCGCTATTTGATTTCTTGACTTACTACAGAATATGAGCAGTCATTTGTCAGTTTTGTGGTTATAAAATTGAGGTGTAAGGCAGGTGACCCATAGAGCAGACTGTACCAGTATGAGTCATTTGTTTTTTTGTTAGAATATTGGCAATATATATGTTCTTTTTCATTTACATATATTGTGAGGCACTGGCTGGCAGGATTGTAGACAGTGTACAGTGCTTTCAGAAAGTATTCAGTATTCTTTTTTTTCTCATTAATGTACACTCAGTACCTCATAATGACAAAGTGCAAACAGAATTTTAGAAATGTTTGCAAATGTATGAAAAAGGAAAAACTGAAATATCACATTGGCATAAGTATTGAGACTCTTTGCAGCAACACTTAAAATTCAGCTCGGGTGCCTCCCATTTCTCTTGATCATTGCCGAGATGTTTCTACACCTTGATTGGAGTCCACCTGTGGCAAATTAAATTAATTGGACATGATTTGGAAAGGCACACGCCTCTCTATAGAAGACCTCACAGCTGACAATGCATAGTGTATCAGAGGAAAAGCCATCAGGTCAAAGGAACTGCCTACAGAGCTCAGAAACAGGATTACTGCAAGGCACAGATCTGGGGAAGGCTACAAAAAATGTCTGCTGCACTGAAGGTTCCCAAGAGCACAGTGGCCTCCATAATTCTCAAATTTAAGAAGTTTGGCACAACCAGGACTCTATCAAATGCTGGTCACCCGGCCAAACTGAGCAATCGGGTGAGAAGGGCCTTAGTAGGGTTCACCTTCCAACATGACAATGATCCTCAGCACTAGGTCAAGACAACACAGTAATGGCTTGGGGACAACTATGTGAATATCCTAGAGTGGCCCAGCTAGAACCCTGAATTGAACCCTATTGAACATCTCTGGAGAGACCTGAAAATGGCTTTCCCCTGACGGTCCCCATCCAACCTGACTGATCTTGAGAGAATCTGCAAAGAAGAATGGCAGAAAATCCCCCAATCCAGGTGTGCAAAGCTTGTCGCATCATACCCAAAAAGACTCCAGGCTGTAATTGCTGCCAAAGGTGCTTCAACAAAGTACTGAGTAAAGGGTCTGAATACAGTGGTATCTCTGCTCACGAACGCTTCTGTTTGCGAACAATTCAGTTCACGAACAGGAAGTTCGGCAAAATTTTGCTTCTGTTCGCGAACTCCGCTTCGGGTGACGAACACATCCACAGCCATTTTCCCTGCTCTGACACATGGTCATGGCTTCCTCTAGTCGAGATCACGGTCTGATCACAGTTTGATTCGGTTCACGACCAAATCGGTTCGCGACCAGAATCGCGGAATGAATTAAGTTTGTGAACCGAGGTACCACTGTACTTCAGTACATTACATTTGATATTTCATTTTTTTTCTTTTTAATAAATTCACAGACATTTCTAAAATTCTGTTTTCACTTTGTCATTATGGGGTACTGAGTGTAGATTAATGAGGAAAAAAAGAATGTAATCAACTGTAGTATCAGGCTGCAACATAACTAAGCTGAAAAAAGTGAAGGGGGTCTGAATACTTTCTGAATGCACTCTATAGGTATCACCTATGGCTCTCACCTACACACGGTGAGGGCTCAAGGGTTGATGACTGATATGGAGAACACAAACTTCATGTTTTCTCAGAATCATAATAAGTCCTGTTCTGTGTCCTAAAGCCTGGAGGTTTTGTAGAACCTTGGTTGGGATTAAGCCATCACTCCTAGGTCCACATGTTACCTGGTACCCAGACCTCATTATTATTCTCAACTGTGCATAGTCATTTATATAGATGTGCTGACTGATACTCAGGAATCCCCCTCTCTTGGCTGGGGAAGCCTGCTGCTGGGGGAAAAGGCTGAGTGCTGGCAGAAGACTAAACAGATCAATGTGCTGCCTGTTTGTTTTGGGGAACCCATTAGCTGCTAACCTGTTAGTCAGGAGTTGACCTGAGTTTAGATAATGGCTCAGATGATGTTTAGTATGTTTTATGCTTTATAAAGCCCTCCTGCATTGAAACTGTGTTTGCTGCCTTTCTGAATTAAGGTGGAGGGAAAACCTGTTTGGACTTTTCCTGAGTGTCCCTGTCTTGTACATGGTTTACTGTGACAATGATTGAAATAAAATTCCAATTAAATCACTTTTAGCTCCAGATTTTTACCCTATATAAAATATACATGATATAAAAACCAAACAATAGGTGTATAGGTACACCTATGTCACAGAATTCCATGTTTAAATACTAGAAAGTTAGTAGCCCTTCACAAGACTAAAGTTGATAGTCAAGGATGTGTTTACTGGCCATGCTCATGCTAATGTGGCTTTTTTTCCACAAATATTCAGCACACAAAATGATTCCCTTTTGTTCACATATAACACATGTATCCTCCATAAGCCAAAAGTGTCCAGTCAGTCGGAATTGACTGTTCTCACTATATAGTACATCAGTTATTTCCAGCCCTTACAAATATAAAGTGTGAAAGGATGATGTTTGTAGCGGATACCAGCATACAGTGAAGCACCTGAAGAAGCTCTTGAAGGTGCCGTCTTTAGAAATGGGTCTTATTGACTCCAAGCAGGGAGAGCAATGCTCTCTATAATTACAGCAATACACATTGCTCCCAGGGAAAATTACTATTTGCTGTATAAGATTGGCACAGCAATTGTGAATGTAATGGAGGTTAATGGCAAGAGGGGCTCCTTTTCTAAAGCAGCCCTTGTTGTGTCTACTGAAGAAGTAAGAAGGCCAGATCTACTATTAGGGTCACTATAGGTGCTGGGTTCAGGCTTTCACTATTTGTGTGTAAGCTTTCTAAGTCTATATCTTTAATTGTCTATCCATCTAGTTATATGCCTCATATAGTGCATTTTGCATCGAAAAATACCTGAGGAAATTTGGGGAAAATTGGGTAGGGTTGTTGTAGTGCTTGACATATATTCTTTAGAGTAGAATATAAGCTATTATACGATGAATACAGAGATCCATGAGAAGTACATCAGGACAACCTGTTACAACTCATCTTTCATTAGCCCAATTTCTCTAAATTAATGGAAAACAAGACTCGGGTTGGCTGTTATGTATCAGTGTGGATCACTGCTTTTATAGTGACCACAAATAAAAGGTATACATTTTAAAATATTGCATGGGCACTGTGGAAAAACCTGAAGAAACATCAACGGGAAATGAGAATTAAACTGTTTACTACTTTTGACCTGTGCAATATATAAACTAAGTAAATAAGTTTGCATGCACGCCTTATACATACATAATGCTGTACATTTTTATCTGCTCACACTCATCTAGATATCCATGACTATCCTCACACTCACCTATATATGCATGGCTATCCTCACACTCACCTAGACATCCTCAGTGTGGATCACTGCTTTTATAGTGACCACAAATAAAAGGTATACATTTTAAAATATTGCATGGGCACTGTGGAAAAACCTGAAGAAACATCAACGGGAAATGAGAATTAAACTGTTTACTACTTTTGACCTGTGCAATATATAAACTAAGTAAATAAGTTTGCATGCACGCCTTATACATACATAATGCTGTACATTTTTATCTGCTCACACTCATCTAGATATCCATGACTATCCTCACACTCACCTATATATGCATGGCTATCCTCACACTCACCTAGACATCCATAGCTATCCTCACACTCACCTAGACATCCATAGCTATCCTGACACCCACCTAGACATCCATAGCTATCCTCACACCCACCTGGACATCCACAGCTATCCTCACACTCACCTAGTCATCCATAGCTATCCTCACACTCACCTAGACATCCATAGCTATCCTCACACTCACCTAGACATCCACGGCTATCCTCACACTCACTTATACATCCATGGCTATCCTCACACTCACCTAGACATCCATAGCTATCCTCACACTCGCCTAGATATCCATGGCTGTCCTCAATCTCACTCAAACATCCATAGCTATCCTCACACTCACCTAGACATTGATACCTATCCTCACACCCACCTAGACATCCATATCTATCCTCACAATCACCTAGACATCCATGGCTATCCTCACACTCACCTAGACATCCATGGCTATCCTCACACTCACCTAGACATCCATGGCTATCTTCACACTCACCTAGGCATCCATGGCTTTTCTCACACGCCACGAAACATCCATGGCTGTTCCTATACTCAATTAGACATGCATGGCTCTTCTCACGCTGACTTAGACATACATGGCTATCCTCACACTCACCCAGACATGCATGGCTATCCTCACACTCACCTACACATGCATGGCTCTGATGTGTGGCATTTCATTTGTGTCTGTATCATGTCTGTAAGAACAACAGTGACCTGGCTGAAAGATTGGCACTGACCAGCTGAATTTTCTTATGGTGGTGATGATGGTCATTGGATGCAGTTGTTTTATTACACCATACTTTATGCCTGTCATTGAAATCTGCCAATATTGCTGGTAACCAGCAGTGCACATCACTCATAGAGAATGCGGAAACAGATTTCCCGTAAAAATTGTTCAGTTTAACTTATAAAACTCAAAGAAGGAAGAATGTGTAGAGACAGGCAGTAACATCCCAGCAGGAAGTGGTGCTCCTGTGTGAAGAAAGCCTGTCCAGGTAGAGTAGTGAACTGGCTGTAGCTCTCACACTCCCATGTGCACTGACATCCTGAACACACAGGTGTATTGATGCCCCAGGCATACTGGCCACAGTCCATTCCATTTACTGGAGCTGAATTAAACAGCAAGTAGTATGTTGAACAGAGAGAGAGAAAGAGAGAGAGAGAGAGAGCAAGCACAAGGGGGAAAACAGGAGCATCAAAGGATATGCCTGCGAGCTTTGTTAAGGCCAAGAAAAACCCTGTTTCAGTTGTCAGAGCTTGTTGATGTTGTAAAGAACGGTGCATTTTTCCCTACCTCTCTCTTCCCTTCTCTCTGCAATATGTGGTTCTGCCTTAGGACAGAAAGTAAAACAGAACGGATGAACAGAGTTCCACTCCATAAATCAGCCGTTCCTCTATCCCAGATCAAAGCGCTGACATGCTCCCTTCCAGCCTACTTGTCCACTTCAGCTACTTGATGGACAGGTAACATCTGGCCCTTAGATTTCTCCCAGAGACCTAGAAAATATCTTCCTCAGAGCTAATCAGAGCTAGAAAGGCTAAGGACATGCACACTCACCTTCATCTCTTCAAAGCGTGAACTCTGTAATTGCTCTGTTTCCGTGGGCATTTTTTTATTTTGTGTTTCTGTGTCCGTTAAAGGAAAAAGCTCTCCTCTGGCTCATACTAACTTCCCTGTTGTACGATACCCATGATGGCCATGACTTTTGGGAGAAGATTAAAACTTACAAGCATTGTAATTTTACACCAGTTGCATGGATATATGTCATATTTCATGTAAACCTATCCTTAAATAAATCGCTATGTACTTATAGCTCAGAAAGAAATTGCAATAAAGTCATCAGTGCTGTGTAAAAGAATGGATAGAGTCAGATTAAATAGCTTAAAAGTACCAAGAAAAGTAAAATAATATCTATCAAAACAAGATTAAGTCTAGCAACAGACCAGGGGAAAATTTGGAAGGTATTGATGATTACATTTTGGATATAGGATAGCATAGTGTATATATACATATGAATTTGTTTATTTGCCTTTGCAGAAATTAGTTTAATAGGATTTTTAAATTATTTGATAATTTATCGGGATATTTAATTCTCATTATTTCGAAAAAGCATCCCATTCTAGAATCCATAGCTGTCAGTAAAGGTAAAGCACATAGAATAATAAGGCTGCATTCACACTTTTTGGAGCCCCATTGTTATGTACATTTGTACTGCAGTACTACAATGTTCCATGTATGCACATTGCATTGCCATTCATTTTCAATAGTACTCCAATGTTTATACTCACACAAAACAAACATCCCTGCCCCTCTGCACACCACCACATATGTAATGAAAACACATGCAATGCCTTGTGGTGCAACACACTCCACAGAACGCATGCTAATAATTATAAAATGCATGTGCAAAAACGTGCATAAGTGTGACTGGACCCTTAAAGCATATGACGAGTCAAAATAAAAAAACAGCAAAACGTTTCCCAGCACACTCACCAGCCAGCATGCAAAAAAAACCTGTCTAACCACTAAGGTTAAAAGCAGAGTTTTACACACACGTCTTCTGCAGAATATGTGAAAGCGGCACAGCCACGTCGAGGCACCTCAATATAGTGCGGTCCTAACTCTAAACTATGAGAGTCTCCATCTTGGAGCATATGGGGCAGAAGATTAAATTGGGTGCAGGTTTGTCAGGAGGAAGCCCAACCTCCTTACAGGCACAGGGACGCACAAGGTACCCCGCACATCACAACGGCAGCTGAGACCCCCCATGCGTCACTGCACCAAATCAGTCAAGCAAAACAAATGACAAACGCACTCATCAATTCGTTACCAGCTTTACAGCAAGGTGCACATGGAAGGGCTTCAAACAGTAAAACAGCAAAAGGTTTCCCAGCACACTCGCCAGCCAGCATGCAAAACCTCTGCTTTTAACCTTAGTGGTTAGACAGGTTTTTTTTGCATGCTGGCTGGTGAGTGTGCTGGGAAACATTTTGCTGTTTTACTGTTTGAAGCCCTTCCATGTGCACCTTGCTGTAAAGCTGGTAACGAATTGATGAGTGCGTTTGCCATTTGTTTTGCTTGTCAAAATAAAAAAACACATGCAATTCATGCCCATTTACCCATGGTTTATCCTTTATAAAGTTCCCTGCAAGTACAGAAACATACCTGTTCATCTGCATTCCGCAGGGGTGCCAGCCCTGCCCATTGTCTTTTGCTAAACTACTTAACCAATCCCACTGTCTTCCTATCCACAGCATAGAAACTAATTGACGTGTAGTCCATGATAAGAACAGAGAAGGCTAATAGTCTCTTTGAGACGACACGGGCAGAGAGCACAGGACAGCTCTGAATTTCTGACAGGGTCAACAGGAATTTTTTGCACTTATAAAACATAACAAAACAATTTCAATAGTTTCTTTAACAGTACAAAAGAGAGAAAAAAGGAGAAGTTCAGTGTTAGGGTTTACTGTACATACACATTAAGGTTACGTATCCTCTGTTACTTTCGGAATTACTGCTGTATAGCTCATTTGCTGCTTTAGACTGCGGCTGGCTTTTTGTGACGTGCGTATCTTGACAAAGACGTGATCCACCCACATTAATGTTGTCCTGAATGTGATCGGGGCTTCAATAATGTGCACATAGCATGAGCCACACCATATGAAGCAATAGACCACATTTCACAGCCTCGTGCAGTCAATGTGCATCAGTCACTCTGCACAGGAACATCACTGAAAAGAACTGCATGTACATACCCTAAAGTGACACTTGTGTAAGGAACACAGGCATTCCTGTAAAATAAAGAATACATTATGTCACTTCAGAACTCACAACTTGTATAAAAGATTGATGTTTATGGGGCCGCTCTGTGATCAATAGCTTTATATTTTACAGTGGATGCTTTATGATATTCCTAGAACTACAGCTATACTGCTGACCATTTTATTTTTATGTTTGTAAGAAGAATATGTAATATACCAGTCGTGTGATGACAGATACACTGTACATATATCTGTGCCAATAATGTAACATTTACTAGAGCGTTCTTAGCCTGTCCGGCAAAGCTCCAAATGAAAAAGGCCAGTTGTATGCAAATCATGTTGATATGCAAAGCATGGAGGGTGATGAGGCTTGGACCTGCTGCCACCTTGTCAGCAGGCATACATCTTATGCAAAACCTACAGCAAGCTTAGGCTCCGGTCCATCCGCCTTTTCTGATGCCACCTGGGCAGTGGCACCCTGTAGCAGTTACATTAAGTTGAAGATGCATTCATGCAGGTGTACTTATAACTGATCCAGTTTGCCGTTTGTTCGTACCTCCATCAATAACAAAAACCTTTAATGGTTTCATTATTATAATTATCATAGACCTGGGTGTTTGGCTGGTCCTTACCTTCTCTTCAAGCTGGTGATGTGTAATCAAAATGAAAGTCTTGATTGAAAAGATTAAAGCATATGTCAAGGCAAAATGAATAAAAACCCATTATACATCTCTGCAATCCATGCACGTTCCCTAATGTTTTATCCCTTTAGACACAATGCAAGTACAGAAAAATAATTGTTGATGTTTCAGAAATCTCGTGTGTGCCTATCTTCCTCTTTGACACGACAAATCAGTGTATGTTGGCTCCACCTTGCCCACTTCATTTATGATGGAATACAAAGAACACGGCCCTCTCCCTCCTCATCTACATAACCCCTCCTTGTACACAGGAAGTTATCAGCTCACAAGTTTTCTGGAAAAATCAACAGGTATTTTTTTTTTTGCACACAGCAAGCAGATAAAACAAAACACTTTCCATTGTAAGGAAGCAAGTAAGAGAAGTTCATTATTAGGGTTTACATAAAGTACACTTTAGGGAAATGTTCTCCTGCTGACTATGGACCCCTTCTTTTAATGCCCCTCTTGTCTTTCTGTGAGCAAGGGCCGAACGTTGACTATGTATCTGTGTGATGCATGGCTCAATGCAACCTATGTACGTGTCTTGATTATTGGTATCAATGCTGCAGATAGTATGCACTTGCTGTAATTACCTCTAATGTGGATATGTTTTAGTACAATTTTGTAGATGAGCTCTTGATTGAGATCAACTGATCTGAGAAACGTATATAATTCTCCCTTCCCCATCATTTGCATCTGCATACATATTAAATTTGTTATTGAAGTATGTATATTGCTCATTGGTGCAGTATTGAGGTAATAGTTCTTGCCCTAAATTGCTGTATTTACTTTAAAACGTAAGTCTTGTTTTAATTGGATTTGGATTTTTAAACTCTTTGTAATTTAAAAAAATGATATTTTATAAATTGTGTTTGTGAAGTTGATAATTGTAGCACCGGAAAAGTCCCAGTCACAGTTCTGAGCCATTTGACATTTCCAATAAGGGATGTGGGGCAATGACCAAAGAGTTGGTTCAGATGTACACCATATATATGTTCTTTATATTTCCAAGAGGCTCCTTGATACAGGAAAATACTATATTCAAAAGCCAAATCTCGAATGCATATCATTCAATAAGAGGTTCCTGACAAATATCAAAGATGACCCAGGTCCTATTAATCATTCCTTGGTGTACAGTAGGTTTAATATCCATACAGACAAACTTGAATTGCATACCATGGTAACTGGAGAGTTTTGTCATGTTCTCTGCATTGGCCCCTTCCTAGTGCACATATGGTGGAGGGCAATCAGTGGAGAGCTCCCAGTTTACTAAACATTTCTGTGTAGTATCCAAAGAAATGACCTTTGTTTGAACCTTCAACCCTCCATTTAATGACTTGTTTGAAGACAGGCCTGAGTGCCGAGCTGGAGGTGTGTTGGGGGTGGGGATCCCTAATGGTTTGCAGGCCTCTGAGGGTCTTTGTTGGTGGATAAATGGAAGCTTGCTACATATCTACATGTTAGATAGTGCTGAAATATTAATTTCAGTATATGGATTCTGTGCTGTCAGTACAGATGTTTTAGAACGTCTCATGGCTTGGATACGGATGTAAAATCAAGGATCGTGGAGCTGGGTAATAACAATAAATTCTCCTTTACGTGAGTGCAATAACTGATAACAACCATTTTGTCTTTGACTGATTTCACTAAAGAACACTGATATTTGCTGGTTGCTATGGGTTATTGCACGTAGAATTTGAAGTAAGCCACCTTGTCTTACATTTCTGGCTCCTCAGAAAGGGATATTCTGTCCCGGCGGTGACAGACAGCTGAACGTTTGTTGGAAGTGCGATTAATTCTTATTTGCAGAGAGAGACCCCAATCCCCTAAGTGTGTGCACCCTTGAAGGGCGGCCATGTTTTTAATCCATAGGAGGTGTAGAGCGGGGTCTAAGGGGGTCTGCTTTATACTAGTACCTTTTATTTGTTTAACTCGAAACACAGAGGATTAATGGCAACAATTACCAGTTAAGGTAACATGAAAAATTGCAGGCACTCATTCTGGGATTACCATCTAAATTAAATCCAGTCTTAACGGCCCTGTGACTTATGGCTCTGCACGTCCTTGTCAAATAGGGGACCGTTACTACCTACTTTTAGGGAGGAGGTGGAGGGAAAGTCCCCCATGCACTTAATACCAAACACATGTCAATATAAAGGATACACACCCAGTTCTCCTCACACCCGTCTTGCTAAACAGAAATGGTGCATGCCAGCCCCCTGGGTCCAGATTTAAGCACTGCCCTGGGCGCCTTTAACCCTTCACTGCCTAACAGCTGATAAATCTGTCATTGTCTTCCACCACACATTCCTAATAGACCCCTTTGTTCAGTAGTAGAGCGTTAGACCCCCTAATTCAACATCGGTCACTGACTGAATAACCAGCAGCTTCAGTGTTACATTACTTCAACCTAAATGATGTATAAGGAAAAACTTAATCTTATTTAAGTGACTGCCTTTACATATAGGCTAATACACATATAATAATAAATCAATATAAACAGAACCACTTTAAAAGGGTTCTGGAACCTAAATCAGTGGTGCTAAACTCTGATACCCAAGGACCACTAAATTCTGCTAGTGCCACAGCTACATTAACAGTAAGCACAATAATTAGGAGCATGTGTAAGGTTCTGTTTACATATGTACACTACATAACAGTGGATTAAACTTGACCCACCAAGATGAAAGGCATCCCCTAAGGACACTAATGGAACTGCAGTGTGGTTTTTTTTGTTCCTCAGACCAACCCTGCAGTGTGCACAGCACCACTAACACCATTGTGTTTGATTTTTCATTCATTTTCTTGTGTAGTAAAGCACATGGGAAAACTTGGCAGTGAAAATAATCTATAAGAGCACAACACAAATGATCTCATCTGTGAGTCTCTGAAGAGAACTGAAAATCATGAACTATCAAGGGACTGGCATTGAGCACCACTGGCCCAGATCCAGAACATCTGATAGGAATAGTCAGTCTTTGGTCCACTTACACCAACCAGGAATGTAAAAATAGGTACATGGAATAGCCCGACTTTGAACTTTTATGTTATTCTTTACCATACATACTCTGATCGTCTATAAAACAACTGGCTATATATAGCCACCATGTGATGTCTATCTTCATGCCAAGTGATTAGCGGCGTCACCAACACATTATTATTATTATTACCGTATTATTATTATAACATACCCCTTGTATAAAAACAGAATAACAAGAGAATATAGAGATTATGTTCATAGTAACCAACAGATAGTTTTCCCTTCTGCTTGCACATATCAAATAACATCTGAACAGCTTCTCGTTTATTCTTTGTTCATACTTTGTTCTTTGTTAACTGGAAGAGTGTCTTCTTAATATTATAATATTTAGTGTCTGTATATGTGCCAAGGTTTTTAAACACTGTGTTGCTCAGGGCTACCAGTCAACACCAGAAGTCAACCCAAGTTGGCACTAACCTCTGTATGACCCCTAGCTTAAAAAGTTTGGGTCAGGAGGAGGTGGTGGGTATTGGGCAGAAAGGGGAGGAGGCCTTACAGCCTCTCTAAGGCTGGCAATAAAACATGAGACAGTTTAATGGATGTCTCTGCTGACCCCGCTGAAGCCATGTGAAAACAAAAAGCCTGGACCTCATTTAGGGTAGACTGGGTGGGGAGTGGGCTTATGCTGCAAGATCAGAAAGTGATGGGCTTGTGGGCCTGCTGCAAAATCAGAAACATTTTTTCTGGGATCTCATACTTTGTTAGAAAACAAAACTTTAGAGATTGCTAGTGATCAGGGGCAGTGAATAAGAAAATGGGGAGACAAATGCTCGCTAAATAAGGATATCTTTTTCTACAGAGGGGCTCATTTATAAGGAATGATAGGTCTTTGTTTATATCACCCAATCAAATTCTCGTTCTGGGATACAAGTAGTCATTCTTCTGGTTATTACGGACAACGACCACTAATACCCTTCTTTCATAGTTTGTTTCAGCATTCATTGCTTAGAAGGCTTTCATAAGCAAATCACCTTTATGCCATTACTTAGTCCTGTTAACAGTATAAAGTGTTCTAAGATTGTTTCCCCATAACTCCACAATTTAATACCAACACATATAAGACGGTCATAAGCATTTCTAGAACTAAATCCCACAAGTATGGTTTTGTTTTATTTCTTTTAACGGTGAACTCTTTCCTTCTAGAGGGATAGGAACAAATAACTGTACATTTCACAAAACATCGGCGGGGATTTATCAAAACTGGAGCAGACAAAATCTAGAGCAGCTGTACCTGGCAACCAATCAGCTTCTCTCTTCAGTTTGTTCAGTTAAGATTTGAAAATGAAAGAGGGAAGCTGATTGGTTACCATACGCAGCTGCTCCAGATTCTGCACAGAAACATTACAAATGTCTCCCCATTAGTATTTACATGAGAACAATAAAAGGTCTGACAGTTTTCTGAACCAGGATAAAAATGTAATATGTGAATGATGTGAGGATGCACCCTGTGTACAGTCCACCCTAAGTATTCAGTTATACCTTCCACTCTTCCAGCACAGGAATCACATTAAAAAAAAAGTCAAAAACTTCAGTAACATTTCTTTTGAAACTATTTGAGAGAATGTCCAAAACTTTGTGTCTAATACCAGGAATTTGCCCGTGTGTTTCAGGTTTATTAACGCCAGAAGACGGATAGTCCAGCCTATGATCGACCAGTCTAATCGAGCAGGTAAGTGGCCTAGTTACTATCTGAATGACTCTGACATTGAACTAGTTAAACTTCAGGAACTTCTAAGCAGCCAAAAGGTTTGTGAAACAGAAGAGGTTCAATGTGCATTAAATAAAATACCACAGCAAGACATTCTGGGAGACAGTAAGGACAAGAAGAGGGGGCAATCTCACCCCCTTTAAGTCCCAGCATCCCACCATAGGGAGCAGCTAATTGGTGCTAATTGGAGATTTCCAGCATGCTCTCAGTACAATTGCATCTCCTCCTCCTTACAAACCGCTAATTGGTGCAAAGTACCAGGCCACTGGGAGACACTTTAACCCTTGTGTGGCTGGAGCAGGTGCTTTCAACATGAAAGGGTTAAATGACTAATTTCTTCTGCCTGGTGCCATCTAACAGTTCTTGGCAGTATAAGGAAGTCTTTCCCATATGCAGCCTATTGTGTGTATTCATTCAGTGCCTATTCACACACAACTTGCTGGGATTGCATTATAACACAGGCTTTTTCTTAGGTGTGAGGAGTGAGAATGTATGTGGGGCAATTGTGAGGGTGAGGAGTGGGAGGGGGGCAGACTTCTTTTAGAAGAGTTTCTCCCATTATAAATTGCAGCAAACTAATGATTGGAATTGCAGTGGAGGTTATAATGAACATGGAACCACACACATCACTTTAAATAGCTGCTGGTAGATATTTGGATTTTACCATTTAACTACCAAGGTCTGTGATGCCGTAAACCCAATAATTGAAAGGCTCAGTCCACTCAATACTTATGCTATTGATTATAGATAGATTATGGTGGGTTGAATTACTCCACTGGCTTCTCCCATCTTTTGGGGATTCCAGTGCTGAGACACCGTCGGAGATCCTCCTCCAGCCATACAACCTCACTCCCTTTGTTGAAGCAGCAAGAAGTCTTTTTGCTGCAACCTCTATGATGACACAATAATTGTTAAAGGAGAACTATGGAGTTAAGTCTTTTCCCAATAGTTCTCCACAAACTAGCGTCCTCCCGTCACCCTAGGCTCAGTATACCGCGAGCTGTAGCTCTAGGTATGCTGAGACGCCGCAGTATACTGCGAGCTGCTGCTTGAGGTATACTGAGACGCCGCAGCTGAAGCGGATCCCGACAATTGTGCCGGGATCCGCCCAGCTGCGTGACTGACAGCTGGCTCTGCCTATCTAAAGGCATAGCCAGCTGTACCCGCCCCCTCCCCTGTCCGATCCACCAGTCAGCGCTGGCGGATCGGAGCGGGGAGGGGGGGAAACCAGCCCCTCCCCTGTCACGGCAGAGAGCCGTAACATGATCGAGAGAGTATGTGTTCGCTCACCTCCCAATCTACTGAGCCGACCTGTGACAGTCTCATTTTCACAGGTCGGCTAGAACTATGAGGTGAGTGAAAAGCACTCACCTCATAGTTCTCCTTTCATCTTGTACGGAAAGTGACACTCCCTCTTTTTAATGGATGTAGTAAGTTTGTGTTGCTGGCAGCTCAGGAACTCCCAGCAACACATGGCTGCAGAGGGTGGTGGGTGATTCCACCAATAGTTATGAATCTAAAGCTGAATATTAGGTCTGGGTGGAGTACCACATTAAGTTGTTTAGTACCTTTCAGAGGCTGACACAAGTATAATATGATCATTAAGCTGGGGCAATTTATGGTATGATAGAGCATGTGTCTATGGTGGTGGGGTGTGTATGTATAGTTTACATAAAGGTATACAAATCTCCCATATAGTATATACTGGCTGCACCTATATTCTGCTTGTAATGTTTCTGTTAGTTTGTAGTTTGTGTTTCAGTCCTGAAACTGGAACCTTTGCTGATATTTCGGTATGTCTTCTCTTCTTTTTTTTCTTCTCTGTGTCCACGTTTGACCACAATCAGGTTTTCTTCTTGATCCTTCAGTGAGCCAAGGAGCAGCGTATAGTCCAGAAGGACAGCCAATGGGAAGTTTTGTGTTGGATGGTCAGCAACACATGGGGATCCGACCTGCAGGTGAGATATTGGCCTTTCTGACATGTTTCTGAGGTTTTAAGCCAGTGATTATTGGTATATACACTGCAGCCATGAACATTTTGTACAATCATTTTACTGATCCATGACCTGAAACAAACATACTAGTTGACTATGGTGCACGTCTTTGTATTTGAAGCAACAGATATCCACACTGTACTCTTCAGGTGATTGGTATTTGATGCCAGATTTCTCCACTCCAGCGGGGTGGAAGCTGAATATAAGGTAGATTTATGCTTGCCTCTGGAGCCCCAAGCAATCTCCTCCCCTGTCAGCTGTCTCTGACTCTGCCTGTCATAGCTATGTATCACCCACAGTGATTTCACAGTGCTATCCTCAGACAGTCTGACAGGTGCAGGCTGTGGGAATATGAAGGGGAGCTCACATCAGTATGCCACATAGGTAAATGATCCTACAGTGGTGCTTTCCAAACACATCCCCAGGAAACACTAACAAGTCATGTTTTCCACACCTCTACACAGCGTCACAGGTGGTATGATGAGTTTGCTTCATTTACACTGTGTCTAATGAACACAGCTGTGCAGACACATTGAACTCTATAAAACATGTCCTGTTATTGGTCCCCTGAGGTTCGAGAGAGGGGTTCAATAACAATGCAAGTCTTCCAAGAGCCAGGATGGAGGCACAGCCAGTAACACCTTTGATGAAGCATATTCATTATTTTATCTAATAGTTATATAAGAAGATCTAGAAACGTGCTTAGTTAGTAGTCACCAAGGACTAGAGTTGGGAAACACTGACATAAAATGACACACTAGGCCCCATAACAAGGTGACAGTCTTGGCAAAGTCCTCCATTGAGTCAGATCTGCAGAATTATGGTGTCCAGAATTATTCTAAGAGATACCACGAAGTAAGACTTAATATAGGTGTACAGTTCACATTAGGACACACAGGGCCTTGTTTATAAAAAAACATTCTGCGTATATTAGCCACACATTTGCCATTTTAAAACGTACATTTGCTGGGTCACGTAAACTTATCAAGATTCACCAACATCTGTTCTCCGGTGTCCATTGATCTTGCACATTTATGAGATGCTAAGGCCTTTGGGCTGTGGAAGTTTTCCAAATCCTCACTCCATAGTGCTGTCACCCTTGTATGCCATAATCTCTGCACAGAAGACACAATTCTGCTTGTTGGTATGGGGTGCTCTTTGTCAGGATTAATGTGCCTTGTCATTTGGTCAGGGATGATGATTCCTTGTTTTTGCTTTTAGCTGCAGGTGAAGGGGTGTAGCCAGGAGGTATCTCCAAGCAAAGGTCACTTAACATTATCCCCATTTGGTTGATAGAATGTAGTCACTTGTGCTTTCCTTTTGCTTTGAAGATAAGGTAGTGCAGAAGTAGGGACCCTCTCAGTCTACCATTCAGGAACTTTCTGACCTTGTCAGAGAGGATCTGAAGCCACAGATAAGGAAATGGGTGTGTTGTTTGTAGGTAGCGGATAATGGCAGTCTCCAGCCTATCACTTCACACTGTTTTGCTATGAGTTAAGCCATCTTCTCCTGGCATTCTGAGAAAAGGCGTTCAAGTTGCTTACAGTGGCGGAGTGGCAAAAGTTAAAGCAGCGGTTTTATGTGCTTTAGGGCCTTGGTTCTCAACTGGTGGGTCGTGACCCAAAAGTGGGTCGCGACCACGTGTTCAGTGGGTCCCCGTGTGCCTTCCACTTTTCTAGGTGAGAGGCTCTTCTGCCTCCCCCTAGCACAGCACTGTCAGTTCTCACGCCAAGCAGCCATTCAAAATATGCTGCCCAGGGCTGAGTGTCAGGTTGAGCTGGGGTGGGCTGGGGCTATGCCTGCGAGGGAGCTCCATCCATACTTGCACTGCTTACAACTCACTCGCGTACCCTGTAGAGGTGCTTGTACCGGAGTGACGTCACAATCTGGCTCCCGGCACCTCTAAAGGGCATGCCAGGAAGCTGTACAAGTGGATGCATATATGGATGGAACTCCGTCACAGCACAGCAGCCCACACTGCATTCCATTGCAATGCAACTTGGCTAACGACTTAATGGCCAAGGACAAATGTGGGTCTTAAGGCTACACAGGTTGAGAAACACTGCTTTAGGGGGATGTCTAATCACTGGGGTGCCATACACTGCACTCACATTGTGTTTGCACCACTGGAAGGAAGGGGCACAATTATGTATTGATTTTATGAAATATCAACAATTATCAAAACTTAAAGATTATATTTCTAAAGATTAATTTAGGCTTTCAGCAAATGAGCGGAGAATGTGACAACAGCTAAACTTGGCAAATGTCTTATAAATACGACATAAAATATAATTTTATGTAAAATAAAAAGCCGTTTTGAGGGAAAAATTACTCACAGCAATGATCATAAAGTGATTAAATAGACATGATAATAGTGTGCTAGTTACATTGTTGTACTTATATATATCTTCCATTTTATAGGTCCTATGAGTGGAATGGGCATGAACATGGGCATGGATGGCCAGTGGCACTATATGTAAACATCATTCTGCAGAGCAATCACAAGCAGGGGGAAGTAAGTATCAGACACATAACAACTGCACAGTCGCTAAATGAATACCTACGTGTGACATTTAGACAAAACATATAGCAATCATATTAAGATAATTTTATTTAACCCACAGTCCACATATCTGTAATAGGCTGCAATGTTCAGCACTTCCATTTTTGTATAAATCAGTCTCTGTGTAATGAAGCACTACTCCTCCTGGACCTGTTTGAGGTCCATCCTTGACCCGGAGTTAATGCACGTGAACCCAGAATGGTTGAAATTCATATGCAGCAGAATAATGAAAGATCACAATATATAATCAGCCTTTGGTGTATTTCCATATAAGCTCCCAGTCTGTATTACCATACACCTGAAGGGGCCAGGCTGCCTTTGTCACAATGTCCTCTCTAAACCTACATCCTGAAGGTGACACTTCTTCCAGGGCATTAAATTCCTTCTGCAAAATTAAACTTGTTTCAGATTAAAACCGGGAGATGTTGGGGCCAGTGAAATTGTCCTTTGAGTGACATGAATCTGTCAGTCTTGGATGGATGCCCAAATTATCACGTATGCGCAGATTAAGAGTCTCTCCATTACAGAGTGACTGTGTATGACAGAAGTGGCACTAGTGATTCTTCGCTGGGGACATCCTGCCTGGTTATTTGTTGTCATTATTTATTTTTCATGCTTCTCTCAGCCTGATATACAGAATAGGAAGACAGTCAATAGATTTAAAGGGAGAGACATTTAGGAGTAACTGAATATGAAGCAATGGATTTTTCACTGAGGGCTGAATGACTGCACTTGGATTAAGAAATCCATTAGACTTTAAAGCTTCAAGTGTTTTTGACGTATTAAAAAAAAAAAAAAGATGTGTAACGCTGCCAGTTTCATCCCCTTGGCTGAAGGCAGCAGAGCAGACAGAATTGCATATAACATTGAAACTTCTTTGTTTAATGAGGCCGAATATAGGAAGACGTACCTTGATTAAATCATTCTGTATATGTAAATAGAGGCCAACATTTCATAGGCGATCTCAGGGGGCTGCCGTGACATCCAGCGATGAAACCAATTTCCCTCTTTCTTCCTTCTTTTTACAAATGCAGTCAGGAAACAGAGAGCAATGTACCCTATAACGGCCATAGAGAAAACATTTTCTCAGCTTGGATAATTCTTAATATAGCCCATATAATTTCTAGCCTATTTAATTACATAACATATTTTATGCTTCATGACCAATTACATTAATAGCTTAATACAGAGGAATATTATCCTCTCTTGATTTGATTATGCAGCCACACAATATGGTATATTTGGTACTTAATTATCATCATCCATTGAGTAGGCTGCCGGGCTAGAACAAACACAGGGCCAGCGAAGCAGCCTGGGATATTGTGTTTAGATGGCACCAGCACTTGTGATAATAAAACAAATATATACCACATATTACTACTTAATGGTATGGAAAAAATAATGCCCCCTTTACTCCACAATGGGGCAGAATGGAAGTGGCCAGCACGTATAGGTGACTAAGTAACAGCCGCATTCGTATGATAAACCCGGAAAGTATTTCTGTTGTTGCTGCCTTCAAATCAACATTTTATCTCATCTTCATGGAAAGGCACTCCCTGCCAATTCTTCATCTAGCTTGGAGATTTTTTTTGCAACTCTGTGGCCAGCAGGAAAGACACTAGAGGACAACCAGAAGGTTTTTCTTTAGAGATGCATATATTAAATTGAGGAAGGAGTACAAGCAGGCACAACTCCCCGGAGCCTAATCCCAGGCTAAAATTTCCCACATATTTGCTCCAAGATCACTGGTGTCTATAGTGGTCTGACGGCACCCATACACATGAACCAACAATCCTATAACTATTTCCTGTTATATGATCATCACCTAAATTGGCCCATACATCAAGTACAACACATAAAGTACTCAACACAAGAGACAATGGAGGTGATTGTACAATTATCTCATACATGCCAAAATAGTTATTCTAAAGCTGTCCATACACCAGTAGACTTTCATTGTAAAAAATGGTTTTGGGATGTACATTTGAATATCAAAAAGTTAAAGCGATATTAAACCTCCTTTTTTTAAATGCACTGGAGGTCCCTGATTCGAATCCCGAGCAGGTCACTATCTGCAAGGAGTTTGCATGTTCTTGCGTGGGTGTCCTCCGGGTTCTCCAGTTTCCTCCCACACACCAAAGACATGCTGGTAGGTTCATTGGCTCTTCTATAAGTTGGCCCCCTATGTATGCATGTGAGCAGGGACCTTAGATTGTAAGCTCCTTGAGGGTAGGGAGTGATGTGAATGTGCAACTATGTAAAGTGCTGCGTAAATTGTCGGCACTATATAAATACCTGTAATAAATAAATAAATAATAGTTGCTATTAGGACACCCACCATTGCCTGAGGATGTTGTTCTTTTTCTTGAAAAGTTTTTAGTTTTTTTTTGTTTACCATGACAGTAGAAGTGATTTGTTTCTGAAGATACGGGTTCTTGAAAAGTTTTACATTCCTCATTTTCAAGTGGGTCCACGCAGCGCTCTTCCCCCCTCCCCCTGCACTGGTGCCTCCATCGGCTAACGGAGGCACCCGTGCCCGCAGTGGCTGTGTGCGTCCATAGATACACACAGCCCTGTGGCAGGCCACGCCCCTCTTCTCTGACCAACACTTTGATTAAAGGATGAAGGAGCCTATGGCTCCTTTGCCATCAGTATTCTCCCCCTGCAACCAGGAAGTACAGGCAATGGAGGATCAAGTCGGGATCGGCGGCGGGGAAGAGTGTCGCTGACAGGTAAGTGTGGGGGGTGACTGGGGGAGAAAAAGGTACTAGGCAGTTTTTACCCTAATGCAAAGAATGCATTATGGTAAAAAATGACCAGACCTTAATACTACTTTAATTGACCAGAGTGACAAAAAACTCAAAGGATGAAAAATTCTTCTCGAAGGGACGAAATTCTAACAGTGAATGTGTTTTTTGTTCGGGAAACTCCATTCATTCCCAAATTGAATGTTAAAGTAAAAAAAAATTTCAAACAACATTCCTCCAAACTCTGATGGCATTATCGAATGCTCTGACAAGATTTTTTAAAGGAAAGTTTGTAGAAAGGTCTACCAGTGTATGGCCAGTTTAAGGCTGCCATTATTTCTATACCGCCTGTTAGCTGTCTAGGTTGATACTTATCAGCTGTGGAAGTCACCTTGGTTGCATACCTGGTCAATTTTCAGGAGATTCTAATCTATTTCAGTAATCAGGAAATTGATAAAAGAGGCTGTAAAAATAGAGAAAAATGCCCAATAATCTTATCATCTCATTTAGGTCTAATTAGGTCATTAGTTGTAGTAACGCCCCTTAGTGTGACTGCACTATGCTATTATGCAGCTGTCCAAAACTAATCTTGTGAGGTCAAAGGTGGCGTATGCCAGTGTCTACAGAGAAACAGCAATGGTCTCAATCTGAAAGTAGCAGTGAACAGCCAACTATATTTGTAGTATGAACAGAGCTATAAAAGAAGTACAATGTGTACATTTGGTATGTTGGAGGAATTGTTGCTTCTAATGAATACAAATAACACAGAGATATCATTATTTCACAAGATAGCTCGGCTTGATGCTTCAAATATGGCATTCTCTACATATATATTCAGAATTGGTGTATGTGTATAATTCCTATGTCATGGTAAAAGTGACATGAAACTTCCTAATATCACCTTAGTTAGTGAAGGTGAAAACATAGGTATGGTCTCTATTCATGGCAAGACATGGAAGATAAATAGCACCAACTTCAGCAAGTGTCATGTGATGTGCAATTTTCACGTTTTCAAGTGAAGTTAGCAAAAGTCCATTTATTGACAGTACAATGCCATCCAAATTCTAGCGCTTTCGGGGACGCACATGATCCCCTTCATAACGCTCGAAGTGTAATCAGGACAGACCCAAACAAACCTATAATTCATCATTATATAACTTCATACAAAGAGAAGTAATACCAGCCGTAGACATGAGAGAAGGGACACACGTGTCAGCACCATCCAACCATCTCAGACCTCTGTCGGCAGACTCTTCCAGGGGAAAAACTGACCAATTGGGTTGGAGTTTCCTAACTGATCGCTACTGTTTTCCTTCTGGGATTGGCTGGTGCAAGGGGTGTCTAATCAATCCTCCCCCTACATCCCCCCTCCATAAACATGTATGTGGGACCAACCTGAAGCTATGTCTTTATGGAAAGACCTTGTAATGCAAAATATCTTAGGGTAGATAGATTGTACCTGCATGTCCTACGGCTGTCCGCTGTCTGTAGGTAGCTCAACCAGTCATAAATAAAAGATAATGGTTCTGACTGATCTCAATGAATAAATGGTAAATGTATTTGTTTTTGGAGCTTACTGCTTTTTGTATGTTTGTGCTCTTCCTGCTGCTAACTAGTCTGACAGACAGAGGATAGCGGTTGGACATGCAGGCGCAATCTATCTACCCTGAGATGTTTTGCATTACAAGGTCTTTCCATAAACACATACAGGGTTATTCACAAAAGGGTGAAGAGTTTGGAGAAGGCAGGAGAAGTGAACAATCTAGGACAACATAGCCGATTTGGAAACATTCTCCAATTCAGCTCACTTTCCAGTTCAGCTATGTTGTCCTAGATTGTCCACTTCTCCTGCCTTCTCCAAACTCTTCACCCTTTAGTGAATAACCCTGATAGATTCAGGTTGGTCACACATGCTTGTTTCTGGAGGGAGAACAAAGGGGGAGGATAATGTAGTGTTCATTCCATCTAAATAACCGACACAGCAAAATGTTACAAATAGGATCTTTTTGTATTGTTCTAGGAAATGATGGGGGAGGGGTATTTCTGTAAAGTAAGATTCTAAGCAGAAACAACATAAGGGGAAGTCAGTGGGATCACTGCTGTTTTCTGTGGAATATGGGCTTCAATCTACACAGAAGGAAAGAACAACTTACTATCTACTACATGCATTCATAATATTCACTGTTCTAACACTAACAATTCAGTTGGTTTCCTTACAGATTTAACTATAAAATATAACATCGCACAGCACTGTAGGTCGGCACAAACACATTCTTGGTATAATAGAATCACTCTTACAAGTGATGTGTAATAAAAATGAGGTCTGTCTGTTCAGTCTTGACGTGTAAGGCCTAGTGAGTACAAGTCTTTTTCGCACATTGATACAACCAGTGACCTATTTGTGGTCAGAGGAGGAGAGAGGAAAGTTCCCAAGTTTACACGAGGATGTCTGAGAAGTGGCAATCAGCTCATCATACATGTATGTATGTCACTGGTGTCATCGCGGTACCCAGTTAGTGCTCAACTACTCATTTTTTATCACACGGGAGCTGAAATGAACTTTTTCACCGGCACTTCATTTACATAGATTACAATCATTTAAGAAATCTTATGTGTAGCCGAATTCTGACGCACAGCGCTGCCATACCTAAAGTAAGAGATGACCTAATTTCTCATATCAGCGGTGACTGTATCTTACACAAGAGGAATTTCATTTGAATAAGGAACCATGCAACTGGCTCTTTATATAGCTTTCTATCCAGAGAATTGTATTTTTTAAGGATAATGTAAAACATACGGGCGTGAGATCTATCATGGCAAACGCTCAGAAGCTGCGCTTTTCCACCTAATGGATTTTTCCATTCTATAATAATTATGTACTAAGCATAAAATGTATTGATTTACATGAAAAATCAATTCACGATCAATCCTATCGTCCACTGTGCTCCTCGTAGTGACTGAAGGGGAAATGACTGTGTGTGACTTTTTATAATAGACCTGTAGCTTTTTGTGTGATTTCTGATGGCATACCCGTGCATGTGAAAAGTACCGTAACCCCAGAGCTGCTGTGTACATACATGTATGTGTATCAATTCACGACCCCTGACCATGTCTTCATTTCTTTCAGGTCTGCAGGACATGCCAGGGGACTGTCTTTCTCAGGGTGGTCCTATGAGTATCAGTTTGGTACAACCAGCTCACACTTCTCCACAGTTGACATTTTGCCCTTCCTCAAGACATGGACCTGCGACGTTCCCATCAGCATGAGCCATGTCCATACATCACATGGAGGATTCACCTTACCAGGGACAGCCACGTCTGCACCATCACCCCCATTCTTCTGAAGCCCAGCTCATGGAATCTCATTCTGCCCAAGAAACCATCATTTCTATGAAACCTCAAGGGAAAACATAAAAAGATAATCTTTTAAGACTTTTGAACTTTGATTGGTTTTAAAATTCCAGACAGCTGTGACTTTTTTTCTTTTTTTTAACTTTTGTCATTTTTTTTTCATCAATAACAAAGGACCAACGAAACAAAGTACACAAATGTGAAGTCATGGGTTCACTTTAATGCCCATTAAAAAAAAAAAAAACACAAGTCCCCTCTGGAAAGCAGAAAGACTCAGAGATATAACTACTGTAGGATAAAACATAGGAACTAAGTTAACTTGTACATTTCTGATGATTTAAATAGTTTTAGAAGAGACAAGAAAAGATATCCTTGTTTTTTCCACACTATGTGTGTTGTTTCCAAATGAATGACTTGGCTCAGCCAGAACCCCGCCCCCCCCCATCCTCCCCTCCCGTGGAAAGCTACAGAATATTTTTACCTGTGACCAGCGCGGAACTAGACCAAGGCCTGGATGACATCTATTGTTTGTCTGTCTGCCCCTCAGCACTACAGGACAATTTGGATTGGGGCAGCTGCACAGACATAAGAAGGACAAGCCGGGGCACCTATGCCGTGCCTCCATAATTTGGACATCCCCTTTATATGGACAAAGGGGGGGCTTCCTGCAATCTGGTCTTTGCACCAAATGACAGACTGAACTTAATTGTAAACTCAAAGATTGGAGTGTGAGAGCGAGCGAGTGAGCGAACGCCTGTGGACGCGAGTGTGTGAGCGTGTCAGTGAGCGCGTGAGGCTGAGCGTGTAAGGAAGACAATACTGTAACAAAATTTGTTCAGAGTTTGTTCTATTAATGTTTCATGTTAGATATTCTATGTGTTACCTCAAATGAAAAAAAAAAGAATGTTCTCCTAGTAAAACCTGCTGTGGGATTGGTATTGTATGTCCATGGATAATTTCTTTCTCAGCACGTGTTCCTCATTAGAGAAAAATGCTGTTACCTTTAAGCTTTGTCAAATTTACATTAAATACTTGTATGAGGACTGTGAGTTTATGTTTAAAGAAAAAAAAAGTGTTACAAAATGCGGTAATAAATATTTCATTTTGGATTTTTTGTGGGGTTCTGTGTGTGTTTAGTTTTGTGTTACTGAATGAGGTCACACAAGAATGATCAGGGCTGCACAAAATACCCCACTGTATGTATCAACGGAATAAACCTGAATACACACACACACACACACACACACACACACATCCACCTATGTGGAAAATACACATCATGACAGTGCAGGGGAAGTATGGCCAGTGTTAAAGCAGCCAACAAATCTCAATAAAATGAAGGCAAACCTCAATGTGTGCATTGTATATTAAAGTATATCCAGACCCAGAAACAACAATGTCATGTTTTGCAGCTTACCAGTCCTCAGGTGTGGTGGCTGCATTCGTTTTCTTTTTTCAGCTTGTATAAAACAAATACCAGTTGATCTTGCCAGAAATACTGTGGGGGGAATTTATCAAATCTGGAGCAGCTGTGCCTGGCAACCAATCAGCTTCTCACTTCAGTGTGTTCAGTTAAGATTTGAAAATAAAAGGGAGAGGCTGATTGGTTGCCATGCACTGCTGTTCCAGATTTTGTCTGCTCCAGTTTTGATAAATTCCCCTCTTTGTCCTTGTCACTTCCTGTGAGCTGAAAATAAAGCACAAACAACCTTATCTATCTTGTGTAAACTACTAATCCTATCAATCCAACAGGTAATGGAGATAAACAAAGGAAGACATGTTTGAAGTCCAGACTGTGTGACAACTATGGCTCCCTCCATGAATGCAGAGGAGGAATGAGTGTAGACAGGAATGGACAGGAAATGTGTTATTCTCAGGGTTACCAGTGGAAAATAAAGGGGGGAAAGCTGGAAAAACGAATGCAGTGACCACATCTAAGGATTGCAATATATTACATTGAGTGTTTGAGTTCAGATACACTTTAAAAACATTCCATTGTTTCAGTTGTGCAAATCTTTTACACTTACAAAGAGAATTCTACAGTCACAAGAGCTATTTACTAAAATGGTGAGTTTTATTTCCGGGGTCGGCTTGTTTAAACCTCCAATACAGTTACATTGTGAGTGGGTAGAATACATTTCTTGTGATCCGTTTTCTTATTAACAGAATACTATTAATGGAGTGCAGGAAGAGATCACCGGAAATGGGTCATTTTTACATATCTCATAAATACAAACTCATCTTCAAACGTCTGAAGCCAGCAAAGAAATCGCCGCTCCAATCTGCCTCTTCTCTCCCAGACGGATTCCGAACGATAAACGTCTCCGATGTGACTTTTACCATTCATGACTTTTGCCGATGCTCAGAAATTTGTTCACAGAAAACCTTGAAAATGTAAACACAGAACAAGAATATAGAATATAAAAATGACACAGCACAGTGCTAGAGATTTCTCTTCAGCTCAGCTGTCTAGAGGAGTCCTGGCTGACACTTCGGTGTATGTGCCTTCTACCGCAGAGGTCACAAATAATATGCATAACGAATAATTCGCCTACAATTCACCCATCTAGCTGAGAGGCAGAAACTATAAGGACAGGGAGAAAATGAAACGAATAATGTGAAGAACCGGCTCCTTCCGCTGCCACATGCTGGGGGCCACACACTGCCCGATCACCTTGAGCCCGGCACTGAAATGGTTAGTAGGGGGAGACAGGCCGGCACAGCAGCTGTTCTGGGGGGGGTGGAGGGGAGAGAGGGGACATTCATTACTTGTGAAACATTTCACAAGGCGAACAACATCACCAAATACTATCCTGGGGACACAGAGATCTGCCCAACACTTGTGTGTTCATGTATATGTAGGAGAATATGACACATGAGTACGATCTGATCCTCGGTGTATGAGGGGGGAATGCTGCAAACATCGAGGAATAGATCGTTTCATTTAGCAGTTTGCAAATTAACGGCATGTGAGCTCACACACAATTTACACTGTATGGGAATACTGCACAGGGATGCAATAAGGCGCTCTCTCTCTCTCTCTCTCTCTCTCTCTCTCTCTCTATATTTATATATATAATCTCTCTCTCTCTCTCTATTTATATATATAATCTCTCTCTCTCTCTCTATAATATCTCTCTCTTTATATATATATAAAAATATATATATACACACACATACATACATACATACATACACACACACACACTCTATCGTATGGTATAGAAGTATGGTGGCTCCTAGCCCCTGGCTGTAGCGCCAGCAGGGCTGTGGCGGTGTTGGGCACATTGTTGCTTGGTGCTGTGTGTGTGAATGGCTGGATGGGATGGCCGGGAAAGTGCGATTTTAATATTAATAGTTTTGGTGTAGAACAGAAGGGAGTCTGCATGCTGCTCCCCCAGCCAGCTCCCCTGACAGGGATGATGGATGAGGCTGCTTGCTTCTCATTTCCCAGCCTCCATCCCACAGCCCCAACCTCACTGGAGCTGCAGCTTCAGAATAAGAAAGCAAAATAAACAAACACCCTTTGGCCTCAACGCATCGATTTATAAATCATTATGAATCAATTACTGCTCTCAATATTTCTTATTTTGCTTAAATAAAATATTCAGATGATGGAAAGGGCTGAGATGAGCCTCTTCTTACTGGAAATTCCTTCCCTTTCTGCTCATCCTGGTAACCTTGAGTCCATTCCTGGATATAGGTAGCATTACATACCAGAAATAATTCTATCTCTGTCTGTCTTTGTGTAAGTAATGCTCGGTACATTCCAGGCTCTGGGAGCTCACACAGAGGTGTCACAGCATCCTCCTCTATAGAGGGTGAGTGGGGGGGCTTCGGGCAGGGGACCCCCATCCTCCTGTCTGCTGGTTTCTATGGTCACCCTGGATGTGTGGGAGGGTCAGTGTTGGGTGCCCGAGAGAAAAGCGCTCAGCCAAGATCATTTATCAACGTCACCC
>NW_017306870.1:505711-525349 GCF_000935625.1 Nanorana parkeri | reverse complement strand
CACCACACATACATGCATAGTGTATATGTGTCTGTACAAACAAACACAAAAATATGTATATATATATTATTGCTGAATATGGAAATCTATATATCAGATGTCATATATTTGTATATATTTTATACAAAATAGCACAATATATGTTTATTTGTTTATTTATTTTTTAACTAATACGAAGACAATACAAGGAGATTATTTCGTTAATTGGCCACCAATAAATTGTGCAGTAGGGAGCAGTAAATGAAGCTCTGCTCCTATAGATAGGTTTTCAGTACAATAAAAATAAAATAAAAGTATGACAGATACATGGGGAGTTTGTGCTACAATGTGAAAACACGGAGGGATCTGGGTGAATGTCACCACATCCATTGAGAGGAATGATACAGCTCTGCCTGACTGGACATTATCTGGATTTTATTTATTACATTGTAAAAATAATTAACAAGATAATTCATTACAAATTGTACGAAATTGTAAAAAACAAAGTCACAGCTATCAACAAAATTTATATTTCTTTAAAATATGACCTGTTGGTAAAACTGTTTTGATAAAATGGATGAGATAGATAGATAGATAGATAGATAGATAGATAGATAGATAGATAGATAGATAGATCTATATAGTATAAGTGTATAGTGCCTTTTAATTTTGACATTGTCCTGTATGTAATAGTTTTTGCTCAGTGCTGATCAAAATCATGATAGATAGATAGATAGATAGATAGATAGATAGATAGATAGATAGATAGATAGATAGATAGATCTATATAGTATAAGTGTATAGTGCCTTTTAATTTTGACATTGTCCTGTATGTAATAGTTTTTGCTCAGTGCTGATCAAAATCATGATAGATAGATAGATAGATAGATAGATAGATAGATAGATAGATAGATAGATAGATAGATAGATAGATAGATACATAGAATTGACACTAATAGATAAATAGGCGATAGCAATGTACCTAATATTATCATTATTTTAAACCCAGTAATATTTTCTATTGTAGTAACAGTTGAGGTGTAGAAGGCACATAATACGTTGTGTTGTAGGAATGTTTTCTGCTCCCATTTTAATACCTGTATGGATGTGATAATATTGTGGTAAGTGTACAGTTGTAATCCATGTACAATTTGTCATATTTGTACAGTTGTGATTCAGCAGTGATAGTCAGTACAAGACACAGAAAATATTAACAATAGTACAGTTTGATAAAAGACTATTGTAATAGATGTAGCGCTGTGATCCAAGCATACTGTAATATTTGTACAGTTTTCATAAAGACATATTGTAATAACAGCAGCTGTGATAGAGGAATGTATACAGTGTAGAGGTGTGATAGAGGAATATTGTATACAGTGTAGAGGTGTGATAGAGGAATATTGTATACAGTGTAGAGGTGTGATAGAGGAATATTGTATACAGTGTAGAGGTGTGATAGAGGGATATTGTATAGAATGTAGAAGTGTGATAGAGGAATATTGTATACAGTGTAGAGGTGTGATATAGGAATGTCATATACAATTTAGAGGTGTGATCGATGAATGTTGTATACAATATAAAGCTGTGATAGTGGAATATTGGAGCTGGGACCCAGTAATGTACAGTTTCCTCCCTCAGATGTGAAGATGCTCCTCTACTAATGATGTATCATAGGCAGAGGGGATGGCAGGGGTTAACCCCCATACTCCATAGCAGTGTATGGGAAAAGCTCTCTGATTAATAACTAGCAGGCTGATGTTGAGGGCTTTTTCTGCCCGATTGCCTTTGTGAATTAGAGACGATTCCTTCACACTCCAGTAATGTTCTCCTGCTTTAAAATGACTGACAGATCCACACACAGTCTCTCCTTCTCATAGCTAATAAGGGGCACGATTTCCAATTATATTTCCTCGTCTGATAAAATGTGCAGCCTGTTTACAGCGGGCCCCTAGCACAGCAATAAAACAAACAGAGGAGATGGAAATATGGCAGAGGATGGGACAAGTTCAGCAGCTTCACCAGCTCCACATCTTTTATTTGCTTTAATTAGGAGTCCCCAGCCTGATCTGATAATGTCTTATTAACTTCTATTCACTAATGTGGAGTGGAGGACATAGGAAGGGCTGCCACAATAAAGCCCACTTCTAGGTCACACACCAGCACTGGGACAGGCTGCTTTTATTAACCCTTCACATGCTCAGAATGACTTTAATATGCATTCTGCCATTGCCGAATAACCACCAGTAGAAAATCAGCAGGCACTTCATCTGGGCTCTGCATTGAGGGATGATAAGGTCTGTAGACAAGTCGTCATCATGGCAGTGAATAGATTATTACACTGGACACACTCATACTATTGTCCAAGCCCTTTATTGTGGTGACATGTTCTCTTTAACAAAATTTTAGGGGTGAATAACTACAAAAATATTATTGTTAAAAAAAAACGAATTTAAAAGGGAAATAAAGTTATTAAAGTGGGGTGACATTTTTCATCACACAGGTGCCTTCCTGGAAGGCAAGGATGAGCCAAGATGTCACTTGTTCAGCCGTTTATATAGCCTAAAATGTCAGTTCCATGTTACTGGGGGCTCCCTAACATCGGCTGCTGGTTGTGTCAGCTTGTCTGGTACTTTCCAACTTTTACAGGGTTCTTCACTAAATGGTGAAGAGTTTGGAGAAGGCAGGAGAAGTGAGCAGTCTAGGACAGATGATTTGGAAACATTCTCCAATTCAGCTCACAATTCTCCAGTTCAGCTATGTTGTCCTAGATTGTTCACTTCTCCTGCCCTCTCCAAACTCTTCACTGTTTAGTGAATAACCCTGATAGATGTTTAGATGAAAGAAGCAATGATGACTTTGTTACTAGTACTACACCAGCAAACCTATATGAGTAATCAGTGCCAATATCATACAAAATAAATCTTAAGGGGCTAAGGCATTGCTATAGGTAAGAATCCTGAATGAAATAAAGAATCTCTCTGTGACTGGACCAGGCAGAAAGCTGTATCCCTCCTGCAGCCTCCTGTGCAGAGAATGGGCTGAACACACAATCTGATATTTATGGAGCAATCAGCTGCATCCTCATTATCAAGGACCTTCTGGCCAATACGCAGTGAGGACCCCAGATGACTCCAAATTATCCCATGTACTTGTCCTTGAAACATGGAAATGACTCTTATTGGAGATAAGTGGATAATGAGAGGGAGACTTTTGTCATTGTGTTGTTGTACCTGCCTAGTCCTAGGCATTCATCTCTAATGGGGGTTCTGTCATCAACTGTTCAGCCACTTCTGCCATCAAGGGGTGTCCAGTGCTGGAAGTTTATCTAACACTCCAGTGCCTTTAATATAACAGCAGAGCAAGTCTGGAACTGTCAATGTTTGGCAGATGATGTATTCTCCAACTGAAAGCAACAGGGTTTCCCCATCTCAGATCTGCTTGTGGACAGAAATATACCTGCTGTGTTTTATTATTTGCCGTGTTTAGATTTCCTTTTTATGAGGTATACAGTGCTGCTGTTATCATGGATCTGGATGACACTGATCTCTTCTTATAACACTGTACACCATATAGGAGACTCAAATGAGCTGCCCTGTCGAGTCATCTTATAAAGCAGACACAACCTCGGAGCGCCCCCTGGCGGCCACACGGAGGAGCTGTAGCCAGAGGCTGCATACTTCTCTGTTTTCACCAGAGGGAGTTTTTACAACTTCCTCGCAGAGCTCAACATCTAAAGCAAACAAATAGAAGGAAAATAAAAATAAAGCATCCACTCCCTGCCTCAGGAGACTGCAAGATAAACAGTTTACAAAAAAGACGTCTGTGACTGGCTCAGTGCAGCTACATGATGGAATCCAGGAATTGGGGAGGCAGAAGGGTTTCACTTGTGCTGCACCCCGATCGGGAGACCCCTTCACCTCTGCCATGCTGGTAGTATTGCCAGTCGTCCTCGTCCCTTTATCCTGTGCTGCACCCCCTGCAGTACACTGTACCCCCTGCATCCAGCATCAGGAAGACACAGCAGCCCCAAATACCCCCAGCAAACCCATGAGTCCATGGATAGGACACCCTTGAGGACAGGCTGTGTTCAGCTGACATGACTGGAAGGGTTAATAGAATGGCAGTTCTGTCCCAGTCAGTGGGCACACACTAAATCATGGCTGCTGCTTTTTATATAATCAGCCCATTGTAAGTAAGTCACCTGGATTGCTTCTATTCCCCAACACAAAGCACTTTACTTACTGTGTAAAGCTATAGCAGAAATAACAGATTAAACATTGCAGCCAGACAACGCCTCCGGAGCGGAACATTGTTCTAGAATCAGAAATCACAGCATTGTGTGAGCAGGACTCATCATCCGGATCACTATGGGAGAACCGAACCGGACCCCACAGACACAATAGTCGCCTGTCACTCTGCCCCATTCACATCTGGGCTCTGCTATGTCTGCATGGACTGGAATGGAATTAGATCGGAGGTGTGTGAGCCCGACTGTCTCCCCAGCAATCTACATCACTCCTCACACATAGAGCAGCGATCCTAGTACCCAGTACCCAGGTGACTCCTATCACTGTACTCCGCTGTCACTGGGATCATCACTGCACTCCGCTATCATTGCACTCCGTTGTCACTGGGATCATCACTGCACTCCGCTGTCACTGCGATCATCACAGCACTCCGCTGTCATTTGGATCATCACTGCACTCCGCTGTCATTGCAATCATCACTGCACTCCGCTGTCACTGCGATCATTACATCACTCTGCTGTCACTGCGATCATCACTGCACTCCGCTATGACGGTGATCATCACTGCACTCCGCCATCACTCGACCAGGCTGCTCTATGGTACAGGCGCTAATCGCCGCTCCATACACTTCACGCCGCTGCGATCAGCTCCCTCCAGCTGGTTTGGCTACTTAGATAGATTGTTATGTTTAGTTCATTCTAGTATAACATAATGTACGCACCTATTACACCATATCAGTTAAATATAAATAATATGCAGCGCGTATGTGTGTGTGTGTGTACACACACACACACACACACACACGCGCGCGCGCGCACACACACACTTTTTCTCTCTTCGCTATTAACTGCAAAAAAACCCAAGCAAACATTTTCTAGTAAATAAACATTTCTGCTGTTGTATATTTTTTCTGTAGACGTATTGATCCCACCTGATGTCCTATGTAAACATAATTTGATTGATATAAATATATATAATACAATTCTAGGCACCTATATTTCCATGTCTGCCTCCATGTAGGTGTACCCAGTTTCTGGAGACACAGGCCCCCCTGGTCTGGGGGTATGCAGTACAAGCACACCTGGAGAATCATTAATACAAAATTGGGATTATGACATTATTCCCCCTCCGAGTCCTCCACCAGGTAGAAACAATCAGGATAACTTGTGACAAACTCCGTGCGATATACTTTACTTCTAATGTAACAAAACAAATGACCTCCTGCCGATTTCATCAGGAAATCCAATCTACAAATAGATCATATAGGAGGAGAATATTATACTGGACAGGCTGCATTGTGGATTTTAGCTTTGAATAGACAGTATTGGGTAAGGATATTTATCAGTAGCTGACACATATACTATGAGGGTGTACTGTCAAAGTCCATTCCGGTAATTCTATGTCATGTATATGATAAGACACTCCGAACCCCACAGCCTGGATATAGAGGAGAGCCCACCTTTGAAATGTGCTGACTCCCTATACCAGAATTTTATATAACAGGGTGACATAAGAACTTTTCTAGGGTTCCAAAACCATAAACATGATTTCATATACAAAGTAAAAAGAAAGTGCAAATTGTATCCATTTCCAGGATCTGATTGAGTGAGAACTCTCCACACATCACCAGACAGATACATTCTTATTTTGTATTCTCATATTATATGTTTGAGAAAGAACAGCCATGTCACTATTGTCACATATGTAATATTTACAGTTCTGCCTAAACATGACACATCTATGTGACGGATACATATAGATTATCTGGAAATAAACTCGGTTGCAGTGTTTTATTGCTGTCACTTTTCCCATTTTCTCTGTGATAAATAATCGGTCCTTTTTTATTCCTTCTAGTTAACAGCATTGTGTGTGCCCAGGGGGGGTCCTGCCCTGCCTACATACATGAATGGGGTTTGGTATGTCAGCTGCTTGTACCCCCATACACTGTCACAGGGACTCCGTACTTTGCAATCCAATGAAACAAAGACAAATGTCAGTTTGCTATTTTCAAGTCATGACTTTTGTGATTGATGGAGCCTTTCATTTGAAAGAGTCATAAAAAAATAAGAGCTTGTTTATTTTCCAGGGCGGCCAATGATTATGAGAGTCCAGTTTGGGGTGAATTTACTAAAAGATGAATGAATGTTCAGTGAGCTTAGTAAATTGGTAAATAAATAAGATGAAGCTGTGTTCTCTTTAAGCAACCAATCATATGTGTATATCTATATCTATCTCTCTCTCTCTCTCTCTCTCTCTCTTTCGAACAGCCTCTACGCCTTTAGTAAATAAACCCTTATTATTTTGTAAAAGGAAAAAGCTAAAATAAATATTGCTAAGTATTTTAGAAGAAAGCTCTTATAGGCTAAAATGATTGTACTTCCATTGTGCAGAAATGAAACTAAATTCTTTATCACACTTGCCATAATCAGAAGTTTTTTCAAGGTTGGCAAGGTGACTGACCTGCACTTCATAAAGGTGTGTGGGAGATGGAGGAAATTATTCCAAGCCCTGGGGTTGGTCCAAAATATTTTCCAGCATGCGGACAAACCTTTTGCAATCTTCCCTTTTAATATAAAAATGACAGCATGGGGCTGATTTACATAACAAAGAGCGGTAGTTGGCTCAGCAATGTGAATGTTTCCTTTGTAAAGTGTATGTTCATTTTGCAAAGTCAATGATAGTAAAGCAGGTGAATCTGTGTTTCTTTTTAAATACCCAATCATGTGTGATGATTTATATTCAGCCATTTTTTGGGAAAATCAATAGGATGTGGAATATTACAAGTAAACATTTATCAGCCTGTAGTGAATCACTTTTTTAGTCTTCTGACTAAACACACACACACACACACACACACTCTCTCTCTCTCTCTCTCTCTCTCTCTCTCTCTCTTGCCAACTGATGTCAAAACAGTGTATTAGCTATACCTAAAATAACACTGAAAGCACCTTAGTAGCCATCACTGCCACCATGGTGCATATGGATAAGTATCACCTCTTCCCTTCATTCTCCTCATGCAGAGTGCAGTCCCTGGATGGGCTGGGGAGATACATGTTAGGTCCTCACAGTCCTGAAAGTTCCAATCATTGGTTGTTTCTCTGTGTGGGTATTCTAAGCTGCAGTCAGGTACTGTACACTGCAGGAGAATCCACAGCCACTTATCCTACCACAACACCTTTCCATTCTGGACTTTAAATCACTTAGTAGTTCCTATCAGTAGTATTATATCTTGTATCTCCTTTTTAACAACAACATAAATACACTGCAGCTTACCAGTCCTTAGCTTGTGGTGGCTGATTTTGTTTTATTGTTTTTTATTTGCCTTTTTTCTTCCTTCTTCTTCAATCTGGTGTTCTTGCCATTAGGACATTTCCTCTTCAAGGGTGACAACGCTTACAGACTGTACATCTATAGAAGAGCAGTGTTGTCACCCTAGGTTTATAGCTCTTGATTTGGACTACAGGTTGACATACCACCTCCTGCATGTTTCGACTACATTCGCAGACTAAGCCTAAGGGGGAGGTGGCCCCATGTCATTAGTAGGGGACATCCTTTGCATAATGAGGGCACATATAGGAAGGTGCTGAGAGAAGAGCTGAGGCCGGCACCAGATTCAAGAAAGAAAAAGTATGCAACCGATTAATAAAAAAAGGCAGGCTGCTATTTTATGAGTATTAAACCCTACACAAGAAAAGTTTCCCCAGTGATTCATTTATACTTTAAATATAATTATGAATTATTATATCATATCTACTCCCTGGTATGTGTCCCAAGTTTCTCCCACAATGCGACATGTATTGCGCACACGCTTTAAATGTATTTCTATGCCCACCATGCGTTGTAGATTTACACTCTTTACTGGATGATATTTAATTTCGATAGAACTTTGTACCATAAACAATTGCATGTTGGGTTTTTTTTTTACTATTACTAAAATACTTTTTTAAAATTTTCTTTTTCTTTTTTTAAATCTCAGCACTGCTGAACTGTAGCCTCCCTGTGACCACTTCCTGTCTACATGCACTCACCTCATTGGCAGATGCATGCTGTTTCTCAGGTTGGCTTCTTACTAGTGACAACAGTAACATATCCCTTCCCAATAAACATTAAGATGGCCGCTTCTGCTCTGCACTAGGAATGTATGTGACAGAGTGACAATGCAGCAGAGCAATTGGAAGACGGGGGCAGAGTGTTGTCATTTACAGGAAGTTCCTGAACATTTCGGTAGGATCACCAAGTATTATTTTTAGGTATTAAAAGATTGAAAATCACTTTTGAAAACACATTGGGACATTAAAGATTACAAGAGAGTGAAGGGGTTCATATATACATCAGGAATAACTGAGAATCATGGTGTTGCTCTGAAGATGATTTAGCATTTCCTATTCTTTCAGACTAGTATAATGAGTTTCAATTGACAAGCAGGAGTGTCCTCTGTCACAAGTACCATTTGAGGTTCATATATTACTGTTTGGGAATCTCATACTGAGCTGTTGCTGGAAATGCTTGAACTCCCATGACACGGTAGAACCTCAAACATTTGTTTTAGTCTGTACCCTCAGTGGAGACATTTCCAATCCTTTCCTGTGTCTGTGCTCCTGCTCAGAGTTCTACTATCATGGGACTCAGGATTTTTTTAGAATACATTTTCAGGCCAATGTCTTTCACTTTTTGGAAGAGGTGAATAGGGGGATCTGACCACCTTTTATAAATGCATTTATGGTCCATATTGTAAACGTCTCAGTTTAAGGTAAACACAAAAAGACAAGGACCACCCTATGAAACCACAACAAGAGCAAAGAAACCGTAGAACTCTTCCACAGGAGTAATATTCAAAAAAGAGCAAGATATATTTCATGATTTCTAATATATAAAATATAACAGGATAATAATCACTATACAATTATTGCCTCTTGGGGATTAGGAAGGAATGTGTTAAACTTGAGCAAATTGGACCAACATTTTTAAGGGCTTTTGCATTTTTCTGCATCATCTGAGGATGCAAAGTGTTTTTTATTTATTTGAATGAATGTGAGATGGTGGGGTGGGAAACATTTTGTTTCCAGAGTTTGGCTTTAAATTAGAACTGTGGTCAGGCTTTAGACATCCAAATATTCTTAAAAAAACAGTATTTACACTTTTGCACGGATAACACCTATTTTATCATTGTTACATGTTGCCATTCACATCGCATAAAAACAAACAAAAAAAAGCATCTTGCAGTTTAAATTGCTGTTACTTGGGTGAGGGTTTTAAGGGTCAACATTTCTTCTTGCTTCCATTTCTTTGAAATGTTAGGAGGGACTGTGAGGGCTCTGAAGTGGCTTGCCCATTGTATGTTAATGAAGCTTACCAGATAAACACAATCCTCAAATTTCAGCCAAGACCTTCTATAAAGACAGACCACTGTGAAAGGGCTAAGAAAAATCTGGAATCAGCCATCTTGCCTGATTTAAAAAAGCATCTAAAAGGTAAGATTTTTTTATTTTTAAGTTCTTTTTCAGTATGCTGTGTGGACCGGAACACATAACGAATATATAGAGGGGTTTTCTCAAATTTGACTGCAAAAGTGGAAATACACTTTAAATAAAAGCCCACACTGATCTCTCTAGCTGCACACACTATGGGGTAATTCATCCTCAAATTGCAGCATTGAAGTCTTTTAAGTTGGATCTCTGCATTGGGCTCCTTCTCCTCTTCCTATGCTCCTGCTCTGTGTATACATTAGAGATTAGAAGCATGGCAGGCTGCTAAGTCCCTGCTAAAAGAGGGAGCAGGGCAGCTGAGCTGCTGAAATGAAACAAAGTATTTTCTGCTGTAAACATTAGGCTGTATTGCTCCACAGTGCCTGTAGCTGCAGAGGTCAGTAAGGGCTTGCTTTAGGGCTCATGCACAAAGCCACAATTACCTTACTGATCGCAAAATTCTGTGTTCAAATACATCTAGTGGTCAGTAAGGTTCCTCAGTAAACACTCGTTTAGATGTGTATATGTAAAACTCTTCTTACACTCCACTAGCAGAAATGTATGCTTAAACGCATGTATTTGTGTACTTACAGTATGTACATGCATTTACACTTATTTATATGCATACATGTGTAAATCACTGACCACAGGCACAGATTTTTATATTTTTATTTTACAGATCTAAATGCAGAGCAAATTTACTGATCTTTTTACTCACTGACCTGTGTTCAGATATGTACTGATAAAAACACAGTGGGGGAATTTATCAAAACGGGAGCAGAGAAAATCTGGAGCAGTTGCCCATGGCAACCAATCAGCTGCTCTCTTCAGTTTGTTCAGTTAAGCCTTGGAAATTAAAGATAGGAGCTGATTGGTTGCCATGGGCAACTGCTCCAGATTTTCTCTGCTCCAAGTTTTTGTTTACGGCCGTGTACAATAATCCCTATATATTGCATTATATTTTCTTATTGTATGTGCTGACTCTGCCTCTCTCGTCATAGGGCTGCACAGTGATTGTGATTTGCTGTTCTTCTCTTAGTGCAGTTTGTTTGAAAACAATACATAATAGGCTCAATTTACGAAGCTTTACACAAGGATAGGGATCTTTATTTTCAGTCATGTGACTGTAATATTAAAACCTAATAAAATGCAGCTGAATATAACCAGCACTCTTTTTGAAAATAAAAATCTTTATCATTGCGCTTTAAGCTTTGTAAATTGAACCTTATGTGCCTAGTTGATTGTTATCTGATGAGTAGCAATGCTGTCTATGTGACGTACACTTGACTACTAGAGAAACAACAAAAATATATATAAAACCTAATCATAAAAACTGCTTTTAGGAAAATAATACATGAAAACATGTAGACAGTGAAAAGACTGTTCAGGCCCCTTTAAGAGCCACCCAGAGCAGCGACTGGCACTGATCAGTGCGCCGCCCCACACTGTGTGCTGTCAATCCAAAGTCACACTGGAGAGAACCAGCTGCAAAGATTTACACACTGAACATGGTTTATAAATCTGCTGAATGTTCTCATCTTAGAACCTACCTGACCACAGATTTCTGTTCCATCGCAATAAATTATTGTATTTTGGTTAAAAAAAACAAAAAATATTTTCATCCTAGAAAGTGCCAAAAACAGAAGAAGACTTTAGTATTTCTAAAACCTTGAGAAGAAAACTGCTGAGAGCCATCGATATAGAAATCTCAGAAGATATTCATGCTGTGCATGGTTGGCGCCCAAGCTGCCTTTTTCTCCTTGCTGCTGTGCAGGACTACAAATTGCTGCAAGCCCTGCCAGCAGTTACTTACCTTGGTCACACGGAGTATAATGCCGGAGGTGTCTGCAGCTAATTCTGTTTTTCTTTTGCCTTTATTCCTTAATTTCTGGTTCTGCATGCAGGAAAGTAACACATTTAGCAAAATCGGAGAGAAAAGAACTCATTTGCAGATGAGAAAAACATGCCACCAATTTAGAGACAACTGCGAGCAACAGCTTTTATCACAAGTGTGATTGGAAATACCTTCATTTAGCAAAAACAAATGCCTACGGGAGGCACAGATTGATCTGGAACAAAGAAGCCATGAAATAAAATAGCACTTTCTAAACTTTTCCGATAAACAGAAAAGTAAATCTAGGGCTGGGCGGAGCGGAGAGCAGGGACTGAATTCCTGTCCATTACACAAGAGACTAGCTTACACCAGGCAGCACACAAGTTGTGTCCTTAGAATAAATCATGTATGTCCAACGTGTTATGGAATATCATTTTGTTCTTCCACGCCGTGCATCCAGAAATAGAAGGCACTCTGCATATGTATTAAAACACAAATAAAACCGTGAGCCAAATGGAATAGAACAATAAGGGGCCACATCACTTGTATAGCAGGGCCACACCTACTTTGTTCTAAATATGTTATTTTACCTCTTTTATTAATAACCTTGTAGTAATAAGTGCAGCTTACAGCATTTTATCCGAAGAAAGGGGCCGGAAAACATTTCCTATAGTATTACACTGCAGACTTTATAAGAGAAGTAACTCTAATGAGCTGGGGAACAGCCGGGGGCCTCATTCAGTTTAAATCCTTAAAGTCTAATTGTACTTTTGCAGCCAAATCGGGATAACACCAATTTTATATTTGTTACATTTGTTACATCTTCCCATTTCCATTGCATCATTTAAAACAAATATTTACAAATTTGTTTATATTGTTAAATTTTTTAAACTTGCTTACAAACGTTACCGAGCTCGCTCCTATGTAATGTTAAGGAGGGGCTGTGGGAAGTTACATTCACTCTAATTAACCTTGTCTGTACTGTGCTGGCTGATCTTATTATCAGATTTAAACAAAGGGTTAAAGAAGCTCAGTCTGTCCTCTTTGTCCCTCTACTTTCACTTTCAAACTGCTCAGAGTAGTTTGCAATCTGCACAAAGACAGATCAAATAGACATCTAAAAGGTAAGAATTATATTTTTAAGTATGCTGTGTGAATGGGACACATAACAAACCTATAGTGGGATTTTCTAAAATTTAATGCCAAAATTTTTAATTAGTTTTTCAAAAATAATAAAAAACACAGTGGCGGAACTACTGCTGGTGCGGCCGGTGCTCCCGAACCGGGGACTGAGCCTACAGGGGGGGGCCCAGTATCCATCCAAACACAGCCCCGGGGCAGAGATGGGGGGCCTGTCGGTGTCCGGCCGCCAGTTACCATCGGATCGGTATGCGGTGTGCCCCCCATCTCTGCGCCGGGAGTGTCCGTTGATAACATTGGTGTCCGGCGGCTGGAGGGCCCCCTTATCTCTGCGCCGGGAGTGTCGTAAAGACCCGGCACTCCCGGCGCAGAGATGAGGGGGCCCGCCGGCCGCCTGATACTGTGGGGGGAAGCCGAGAATAAAATAATTTAAGCAGGCACTTCAGGGGGAAGCCCTGGGCCTCGGCCGTGAGGACCCAGCAAACAGCCGCCTTAGTGCACGGGTGCGCTGTCTGAGATGGACACACACACCCACACTGGTGTGTTTTTCTGCAGCCTCCCCCACCAGAAAACAGCCAGAAGAAGTGAAGGAAAGTCATTAAATAGAATTATTATTTTTTGTAGCCCAATTGATGGCATTGCTGTATAAAGTACAGCTGGTATTTGTAGTTCTATATAGCAGGTCTATACAACAGGTCCCATTCTGCATTGCAGCAGTTTTTCAGTAGGTCCGCCACTAAAAAAAAACAGTATACAAATCGACAGAACAACATGTATGAGGGAAGATTACAATTCTAGCCCGACATTCTAGTTTCTTGTGGCTACCATGTCATATAAAGATGCATAAGTAAGCATGAAATATGTACATACTTGACAATTTTGATGTATATCTGCCCGGTACAGGCATGCAGTCTCTAACTCAATATATATGCATTGCTCTCCATTTAGGATATACAGTTCCTGTCCCCCAAAAAAAACAGTTTTTGTCCCCCGAAACATGTCGGGGCTATTTTGAATGAATTAACAGGGACTATCTTGAACAAATCACTAATCATGTTGTATAAATGAATCATGCGATGTTGATACAATATATGAATAATAATATGAAATAATCATGTTTTACAAAATGGAATTTTAACTATTTAAAAAATCATGCTATACTAATAAATTAATTTGCAATTTTTATATTTCATAGGATAGCGTTTAGTATTTTTTGAAAGCCCTTTCCCCTAGGGTCTTGGCATACCCCTAGGTGGATTCCTTTTATTTCAATAGTCATTATTACTCTTGGGGTGTGAAATCGCGCTCTCCCATACACATTTAGTTTAAAGTACACGCCCACTAAAGCCGTCTCTAAAGATGCATAAGGGCAACCATAGCTTTCCAAAAAAATAAAGTTCATGTTATATAGTTGTAAAAGAGGACAACATCGAAGTATTAAGGCAATGGAAGAAGTACAGACATATATCGATATGCTTCACAGAGAGTTACATTGCGTTAGAAATCATTAGGGCAGTCTATAAAGGGGAGAGCTATTGGCATTTGGGGTAGTGAGACAGGCAGTCACTGATATGAGGCGCCTAAAACGTTTCATTAGCAGGGGTAGACAACATATAAGACAAACAGGACAGAAGACGGATTTTCTCAATTTTCACTGCACAAGTGGAAATACACATCAAAGCTGCCATCCAGGAAAACAGCGAAACATTGGAAATGCATATATAAAAGCTGTTTAACCCACCAACGGATTTGTCTTTCTGTCCATCCAGTTTTAAGATGTACACAGCCAACCTGGTGACCTGACTTTTCTCTGCTGCAGTTAAGTCTCACAGCTAAGTCATTTCCTTGCCCCCAGCCTGTGATTGGACAGTGAAGGAGAAGAAACGGAATGATGAAGTCATTTCTTTGCTATCTCATCCTGTCAGCATGCTTTTTGTCAGAAGATGCAACTATTTTGAGTGTTTTCTCTGGGTTGTTTTATCCAACACTCGGGTTTCTATGTAAAAGTGTCTGAATACAGAAATAATTCAGTCTGTGAGGTCCTAGAGCAGCCAATCAAATTTAAACATTCATCATCCAGCTGTCACTGCAGGCTTAGATTTGACTGGTTGCTTCGAGGCACCAGACATTTTCAATTTTGATTTGGTCAGTTCTGCTGGGTAAGTGATTGATGGCAGCAATTAAATATCTCTGTACAATATGGGGGTAAGTGTGATCATAAAAATCATAGATGAGGACAATAATATTAAAATAATAAAATAGTAACAATAATAATAATAAGATCACCTCTCCCTTCTCCGTTAGGTAGTGTCGGACTCTCACATGACTTCAGGTCAAAGGAAGAGATGATAGAGAGCACTACAAGATTTAGGGGAGCACAAGATGATGAATAAGCATCGGAACTATTACAAGCAGAGAAAGTGGTAACTTCCCCTGCATTTATTATATCTACTGACACTGGTGAGCCCATCCACAGGCCTTCACAAGATCCAGTTAGAAGGTTTAGTTTGCTGGTCTGTGAACTGGTTTGTTTGGAAAACAAAAGACACCAGAAAACAAAGCGCATTAACTACAATAGATTGGACTAGCAGAAGCCATAGGCTTTGCCATGATTTTCTTTAAATATTTCAAAATAAATGGGGGTAAATTAAAAAAAAAAATACTAACAAATAATGCTGACACTAAGAGCAATGATTTCTCAGAGCTGTATAATAGGCCCCATCTACCTGGTGTGGACAGGGTTTGATGCACCCAGTAGACACACATGGCCTCATCTATAAAGATGGAGGGGAAGGGACTGCTTGTGGAAACCAGTCTCAGTATTTCTATGCTACACCAGAGAAAATGACAGCTAAAATCTGGTTGCTATAGACAACATTCACCCTGAACATGAATGTGTACACAGGAGACTTGATCTTCAGCTCGTCTATGCTGTCGGGCTTCATATGTGCAGATAAATGGTAGCAAAAAATAAAACAAACTCCCTGTGTTTGAATTTTTCCCAAACTGTATATGGCAAAATTATCATTATTTAAAAATCCCTTCCGTGTGATCTATGTACGTTGCAAGGAGTTTTAACAATCCTACCTTTCTCTGTTCTGAAGAAATAGCCGTTTGTTCCAGCATGTCTTTTCCAGACTGAGTCCTGAATGGGAGGGTCAGCCGTCATTATAACCACCTGGTGAAATCTCAGTGTTCTGATGAGGAAAGTTGCAGTGTCTGCATCTCTTTCGAATTAACCAAAAATTAGATTGCATCATATTGCAAATCTATTGCCGGGGATGCCTGAAATTTTACTTGTATCTTAGTGAAGACATATAGGAAAATCTATGTTGCCATATCCCATTTAATTATTTTTAGTAAAAAAACATTTTATTACAATTTTCCATTATACTTAACAAAAATATAACAGAAAGACATGTGAGAAATACAAAATGACATATATATGCTACATACTGAAGGTATACATGATGTCTAATACATGAGTGATCCTCTTCTTAGACAATAGTGTAGGCACATGGGTAATTGACTGTAAATTGTGAACTGGTTGTATAAAAAAAAACAAAAATAGAACTCGTTTAGGCCCCGAACTGTGTCCCATCGAAGAAACATGAAATAAGTAGGAAGTCACTCGCACTCCAATATATCGTCCAGTCAATCTATTTATTGACTAAATGGTACAGCATTTCCATGCAACGTTTCAGAACCATAAGCTCCCTTCATCAGGCAAACAGAAAATCTTTCTGTTTGCCTGATGAAGGGAGCTTATGGTTCCGAAACGATATATTGGAGTGCGAGTGACTTCCTACTGATTTCAAGTTATTTGAAGAGGCATCTGCAGTCGCTACCGCACCCACCCTGCAAGCTGGGTTGTCTCCGGTCAGGAGTGCGATGGGATATTTTGGATTTTCCATCGAAGAAACAAATACCAGCAGCTAATGTCCCTCACTGGCATCACATGTAAAACCAATAAAACACATTCAACAAACTGAACAGAGTGTTCTCATGACTCTTAATGTGACTTCGTTTCTGGGGATCTCTGTATTAAAAAAGTATCAAGATGACGGTAGAGAATTAATTTCTAACCAAAATGTAGAAAATGACAGCGACTTCAGATTATGAGGGAAAGGTCATCTTCACTCAAAGAGAAGATGTGTCACCGGCACTCCAAAAATTCTTAATCAACACGTGCCTATTGACACTTCGTCATAGCATCACATGAAGCTTTCCATCCCACCTGATGAGGCTTTTGCAACACAGGTAACCTTTAATGACGTGAAATTACAAAATGCCTTGTGTGCCAATTTGATGTGTTATTGTTTTTTTTACAACGTTGGAGTTTTCCTTTAAAGCACAAATGTTCAACACTAAACCCACAGCATGCTTATCAGACAGTAAAGAAAGAAGCAACTGAAGGATTCAGAGTTAAATGTTCCATCTGATATATCCCATATAATAGAGGAAGTGAAATGTGGGGAGGGGGCCCATAGTAGACGCATAGTAGATAATGTCTAGCTGCAGGACAAAAGTGAAAGTAGTGATCTGATTGGTTGGATAGAAAACAACCACTTTCTTCTCATTTATATATGTATATCACATAGTACACGGCTACATGTAAGCAGTCGGGAAGCTGGGTATCTGCTTACTATACTCAAGCACAGGGGGTGCATAATGCCTCTAATGGACATGAACTACTGAAAAATGTAAGCGAAGAAGCAATGACATAATATCCATCTATAAACTTACATCCATACATATCGATAATGGTTTTGCTGCCATTTCTCACAGCTCCCAACACATCACACCACACTGATAGAAAGTTTCTCCTCAATGCTCAAGGATTCTGGTGACTTTATATTCTTAAGGTGCCCATACACCTTACAGTTATCACACGATTTTCGTCTGCGATCACATTTTTGTCTGCTAATCGCACAGTTGATGGGAAGTGCACAAGCGCAATAACTGTACAACCGTTTGACTTTTGTCTTTCCAGCAGGCTAGAAAACTTTTATTGAATCGTACGAAATTCGATGGATTAGTGGCGTTTTCGTAAGAAAAATATCGCAACAAGTACACTGCTCATGCGCAAACGGAAATCCGTTCTGTCAATTGACGAAATTTGGCATGGTGTTATTGCTAACGAACGCTAATTGAAACCCACCATGGTCTGCACATGATGGGGCAGTTGTCCGAAAATCTAGCGACGGTTCGATCATCGTAGGAAAATAATCGTGCGATAATCGTAAGGTGTATGGGCACCTTTACTTTCCCCATTGAAATACAGAGCGGTCTAAATATATACATGGCCCAAGCTGAATATGAGGTCTAATATTTATAACCTGCAGTGCCAACTAGCAGAATACCATCCCTTGGTGGCAGTAAAAGTATAATCTAAATGATATATAAAGCTTGTTTTTATAATGTACAAAACATGGTTCTAACATTTCAAAATATATGGCATGCTCTAGTGTCAGCCAGCCCCATGTGAATGGTAAGGGGTATCATCTTCTGCTATCAGAAAATGGAAAAACATTGGTTTGTCAGCACCAGGCTTTGCAATACAACCTGATGTGCTAACAGCACCATTCCAAGTCTGACCTGGGCTCTGCAAGGGATTGTGGGAAGATAATATAAAGTACATTAATAGTATTTATACTAGCAGCATGTAAAAAGGCATTTAATAACTTTTACTTCATACATACCTACACTAAGCCCAGGAGCACAGAGGCAATTGTTAGTACTGTGATTGTGTTATTAAAATTGTTAGTAATCAGGAGCTAGTATTCGTAAACAATTGTCACATGTATGAGGCAAATGGCTCCCTGGAGTGAGGTACATTGTTTAGTATGTGGTAGCAAAAATCGTTCATGGTCTCATAATGTTCCACGTGTGCGATACATGCTACAATACACGTGTACCTCACTCCATAGGGAACCATTTGTTCTGAATGTGTAGCGATCAGTTGCTACTAGCGGTGATTGATATCTAGTGACACACACACAGATACACACTATTACACATCCCCTATGTGCTCATCGCCTACAGGGCGCTATTACATTTAGTTGAAGTTCTTTAGATGCTTATTAAGTAAAACATTTCTATTTTTGTTACATACTGACCTCCTTGTCATGAAATGTTCTGGTTACAAGTGTGTAATGTGGTAAAGCTGCAAGAGAAAAATCTATCAGTTAAAAGAGGCTGCGTTCTCTTGTAGTGAGCACAAACAGGGAAACAAACAGATTCTTAATAAATCATGTTCTCTATACTGTTCCCAATTATGCACACATGGGCACGAGTCAATAAATTAAAGTTAAAAATTCATGGGGGAAGCCAGAAGTTCTCTGCGATTTGTTGATTTTGTTAAAAGAAAAAATAATTCAAAAAAAATAAAACAATATATATATATATAATTAGGGGTCAACTTCAAGCATAGGGCTCGCGGAGAGGTAATCCAGACCCATATAACTGTATATATGAGCTTCTTGCCCACATTTATTTTCCTGCAACACAACATAAATATCCAAATGTCCACCTTTGCAGGGGTTGTCAGAACACAAAGAACTGCAACACAAATCTTTAGCCTCCTGGCTGTTCACATGACTGTTTAGTGAACTCCCAGTCTCAGGCAGTTCAGCAGTCTGAATCACAATCACCCTGACCTCTCATTATAACACTTTATTAATCAGGAGTGTGTCCAGCTATTAACCCCTTTGTCTACTGCTAAACAGCCAGACTTCCTTCAAGACAATTGTCCACGGACGGCCAGGGAGTTATTTATTACTTAATTATTGGTAATTCCCAAATGTAGGACTCCCCCATGTGCCTGTGTGCATGAGGCCTAATAGAGGTGTACTTTCCTTGAGCTACCTGTACACCTGGAGGAATGCTTATTATTTTCTGATTACAGCAGTAGAAATAGTCATGTCACTTCTAGTAGTCACCATGAGAAGGTACACTGATATGTGAAGAGGAT
>NW_017306870.1:471338-505666 GCF_000935625.1 Nanorana parkeri | reverse complement strand
GGTAGGGTCATCCTCTGCAGCCACCATCATGTCCTCAGCCCCTCTGTCCCGTCTATACTAATGCTGAGGTGACAATCATAGGCCTGTCACTTATCCGGTGTACCCTACCCAACACCGGCCATCTCGCCTCAGAGAAACCCCCATCTCCATCACACTTCCTTTATAGCTCAGCAATGTAGAATGTTCAGAGTGGAGGTTGTTGTGTCAACCAATTAATCACTAACCCTGGAATTTAGAAAGCGCTGTAGATATTCTTTAGAAATTTGTCTAGCAGTATGGTGACAAATGGCGGAACTTGTGACAGACTCATGTACAAGCCGGTAGGGTGTATATAAATCTGTCCTGACTCTGACAGAACTCTCCAGAACATCTCTATGGTGAAGTGGACAAGTTTCACAGGCAGAGAATCTCTTTGGATAAGTCGAGAGAGTAATGGAAACATATTGGGTCAGTTCAAGAGGAACGGAAAGACAAATTTGTCACAGAATTGTCTCAAAGATGCAACACAATTCACATTGTACTCCAACATGGAAGAGGTCTTATTTACCTCCACCTTCCTTATCACTGATACGGCTGTATTTCTTTATGAATTTGTCCCAAAAATAGCACATACAGTAACATGTCACGAATAAGAGCGACTTGACACGTCACTACTAACAATGAAAATGTTCTACACTTGTCATGAATTTGGTGCTAAGCTTCCGACTGCATAATGTGTCACAAATGCCTCCTTAAATTGCCCCCTAAGTCTTTTAACTCAAGAGTTTTGTGTCATAGCTGTTCACATGTGCAGCACCATGGCAACTAAAATCCAACAGGGGCTAATATGAGACGGGAACCTCCCTGAAATAAGGTTTTGCAGGTTGGGATGTCTGTAGACTAGAGGCTAAGATGGCATCCTCCTCGGCTGGTAAGGATAGGAGGTTGTAGTTCAGATTTCACAGGATCATAACTGAGGAGATTGAGTGGCAGCCAGCTCTCCAGATAGCCATCTCCTCAGGTGTTCCCACCTCCAGCAGCTGTCCTGGGATTGGCTGAGGGGATCCCGCAGGTGTCTGCACAGGAGCCAATACCAGGACAGGATCTGTCCACAATCACTGGGCAGACTGGGTTCTCTGCAGTGATGTATCCCTCTCTGTTCAGACCCCTCCACCTCTGTGTCTACAGGGAAATCCTTGCACTGTCTATAACTGAACTGTTACATAGTCCATTGAGTCCAGCATATACAAACTGGACTGTTTATTCCTCAACAAACCAAAGGATCACTTAATTGCTTGGCAGCCATTCTACATATATCTATATAAGTGTATATATAAACAAGTTCACATTAAAGTATATGCATTGCCTAATTTATTTATTTTTTGTTTTGGAAAGAATAGGGAAGGGTTAAAACATTTTTTCCCCCGTGTACTGAAATTTTCATTCACATCCTGTCCCAGAGATGCAACAGGAAGCTAGAGGAAATTTCCCAAAGTGAGAAGAATTCCCCACTTAGTAGTGATATGTATATAAGCCTGTGCAAAGCTTTTTTGCAGGGCCTTGGGTGAACTGTGATGAACTCAGGTCACAAAGGAGTGGGGAATCCCCCTAACACAACTGATTACTGATTGGGCTGGAGAGGAGTGCGTCAGTCACAATTTTGCGCAGGCTTGGATGGACTCAAGTGAACTGGGTCTGCATCAAGCCCCCTGCTCATCACTATTAGACAGCAGTTCCTGGAATAAGGGCTGGTTCGCATCATATCCAGTGCGTTCCGGCACAGTTGGTGCCCGGAACGCACTGGATCGCATAAATAAAGCCTCCTGCGTTCTGTGGCAAAAGGGGATGTGGTGGTACCATTCATCTCAATGGCCCTGCAAACACGCCTCCCGCTCTTAGTGCGATTGCCCACACCAGAATGTGTGGTACAGCAATGCCAGTGTTCCAGTGCAGTGCGATCGCAAAAAAATAGTGCATGCAAAGGCCTCTTGTTTTTGTCTAGGTGCTAAAATATATACTCACCCAATCCTAGGAACCCGCTTATTTTTAGAAGGGCCCCTGGAGCCCCTGCAGTGGTTCAAGGTCCCATAAATCATCACATTCTATACACTGCAGAGAATTTATCAGAACTGGAGCAGACAAAATCTGGGGCAGCTGTGCATGGCAACCAATCAGCTTCTCTCTTCAGTTTGTTCAGTTAAGATTTGAAAATGAAAGAGGGAAGCTGATTGGTGTGTCACTGTCGCTCTGATGAAGGATCCCTGTGCGGACCCGAAACGTTAGCACCGTATGACAGTATGTGACATTGGGTATTGAATAAACATATCAATACTTTAAAAACCCTTCAAGTGTGTGCCGGTGAATTACTTTTATTTACTATTAGTGTTTTGCACGGCGCCATCTGTGTGGGCACCTGGGCACCACATATACCTTGTGGTAATGCTTTACTGGCTCCAATAGAACAAAATACTAAGTGCACATTTTTTCCTATTATGAAGAATTGTGCTTTTATTAAACGCTGGAATTTCTATAGATGTGGAATGTAATTATGTAAGAAAATTTGAGGCTGATAGCAGCGTGTGATATCAAGGTAGAGATTTTTATGCCTTGGAGCTATAAATACATCTTTATTTGCTTGTGGTAACATTCTGCTGCTTGGTTCCATTTTACTGTCTATAAACGGCGTGTTTCATGGCAGCGGCTGGCAAAACATCAGCGAAGAAATGAGGAACGTACTGTTTACTAGAATCCCAGCACTTAAAGGAGCAGTCGCTGCTCCGGGAGGTCAGACAGACATTTTGAAATAAATCTCCTCCTCCAATTCTTTCCATCTGTCTGGCTGTTTCCAACACTGTGTCTGCGTAGGAAAAAAAAAACAACAAAAAACACACATTGGTTATAAATAAAAATATCACAGATTGCAAGTGACTGCAGGTCACAAATCAGATCCCAGCCGCACAGCTCCCCCTTCTGCACAATCACACAGCAGCTACATACTCCGGCTTGTTTGTTAAGATTATAGAAAACCGCAGGGGTATAGATTATTATACAAATAGCTGTAAATGTTTTGTCATGTATAGGGAAAAGTGATGATCATTCTTCATTTCAGATGCTCAGTTATTTAAAAGGGGACTTCAGACAAACACAAAGTCATACGTAAGCTTTAAAGAAAGCTACTTACCAGGAAGGAAAGTTCATTCTTTGCCTCAATGAGAGCCTAAAATAGCCACAAAAGTCTCCCGGTCACACAAACACTCCTGGCTACTGAATATTGATTGCACATAAATAGCGATACTTAGAAAATATGAGGCCTATATAATAACACATGACCTGACAGTTAGGACATTTTAGCAAAACTGGACAGCACCACGGCTTTAGACCCCATTCACACAGAGCGACATGGATATATCGCGCGTTTTTCTGCGCGACTTCGTGCTGAGTGGCTTTGAGCTACATTGCGCGATATTGAGCGACAGTGCACATTTAATCGCGCTACGCAGCACGTTTTTTGGGTGGGACTTTGTCGCTGCTACATTGGGCTGTAACCAATCAACAGCGATCTTGATGTGACATCATTCTTTCCTTCCATTTTGCAGTGCAAAAGTGACCCTTCTGTAGCGCGATACTATAGAGTCTATTGGAGCGAATTGCGCGACATCCGCGGAAAAAAGGGTCATGTACGAGCGACAACCTTGAGCGACGAGCTACAGGCGACATTGAGCTGTGAGATGTGAACAGCTCCACTGAAATGCATTGGACAAGCTACATAGAGCGGTATCGCGTGGAAATATGCGTGATTTTGCATCGGAAATGGCGAGATAAACCGCTCAGTGTGCACAATGCTTAATGGTCAGCACTTCTGTGTGCAGCACTGGTTCCAATGCTGACCAGGACCAGGGACGGATTTCCCATAAGGCCAACCAAGGCGTGGCCTCGGGCAGCAGGGAGTAGAGGGGCAGCAGGGGTGTGGAATTCCTATCTCCCGATGCTCAGCACATGCAGTTCCAGGCAACGGGCGGGTAGTTGTTTTGTACATTTAGTCCTGCTTTGGACAAGCAGAGCTAAATCTACAGCGGGGAAGCCGTGTTTGTTTTGTGCATGTGATGTCAGTGATGTCACCGAGATCACTTGTATGCAGCCTGCAGGTCTGCCATTCTCCATGGGGGGGGAGGGGGGCTGGTAGGTGGGAGCAATGAGCAATGAGGAATCTGGCCCTGACCAGGACACTAGCTGCATGGAGTTTGCATACTGCGTAGATCTCCTCCCACACTCCATGCTAGTAGGTTAATTGCCTCCTATCGAAATTGGCCTTACTATGTGTATGTATGCATGGAAGGCAAGCACTGATGTGGCTTTACAGCGCTGCATGAGTTGTTGGTGCTATACAAATGCCAGTTCTAAAAATGTGATCTCTTTTTGGACTATAAATGTGGTAACTAGAAGGTAAATGTACTGTAATAATTCAATTTGTTGCCAGTGGAGAACTCTAGACCAGGGGTAGAAAACCTTGGCATGCCAGCTGTTGTGGAACTACAAGTCCTATAAGGCATTACAGGACCCTGACAGTCACAGGTATGACTCTTAAAGGCATGATGGGATTGATAGTTTCACCACACCTGGAGTGCCAAGGTTGCCTACCTTTGGTCTAGACTCCATATTGGCTGGGAAGCCATCTTTCCAGCCAATCAGCATGACGCCGGCTACCAGGGCAATCAGGAAGCTGGGAGGCAGTGATTACCCAGGAAGTCAGCTCGAAGCTGATTGGCAATCACAATCTTTCCAGCTGAACAACATGGAGCCGGCTTTCCGGACAATCAGGAATCCGGACGGCATGGCATTACCCCCCGCCCAGCTTCCTGAGTGCCTGGGAAGCAACTCCATGCCAGCATAAGCACCAATATTGGTACTCGGTATCAGCGAGTACCGAAAGCAAAATATTGATACTTGTACTCGATACCGAAAAACCGGTATCGCTGCATCACTACCTGAGAGAAATATGTAGATTCCCATTGCTGACCACCTTCTAAAAATTCTAGTTGTCTGTCTTGCGATGTTTTGACTTCAAGGGCATAAACACACATTTACAGTGCAGGACTTTGCAGTAATGTATACGTCAGCATAGATTATGCACAGTCACATTCATTTTGATTGGCACTCCAAAGGATTGGCAATGCACCCTGCCTTGTGGTGCACTGCCGTGGACAGAATACAGCATGTCTATTTTTTTGTGTGTGGGCAGCCCATTCTATTAGACTCCTAATGTCACCTTTGCAATTCAGTCAAGCTGATCAAGCACAGATCATGCTTGAGCAGCTTCATCCCTGGCCACAGCGGCTGGGGAATGACAGCTACAAAACTGGAAGTGAAATAATCAGCAAAGCTTCCAGGTTTACTCAAAAGGGAGGAGATCAACAAACGAGGTCTCCCTCCCCTCTCTCAGCTGACACCCACCATGCCAACCCCGGGCTCACTAGAGGAGCAGCAGAGCCCAGGATACATAGCGGTTAATGTGGGGTGGTTGCAGGCGCACACATTTGACAGCCCATGGAAGTGATCAGGCAGTTACAGCCACTTAAATCACTTCCAGTGTAAAACCGACATTGTCGTTATGCATGTGAGCAGACTCCTGGCTGCGGTAGCTTACAGGGCCTCGCTGCTTCCGCCATATGGCATATGGTCTACCAGAACCTGAAGCTCGTTTCTACTTTGCTTTAAAAGTTCTGGCACTGTGCTTGTGAGACTTCTGAAATGCTTGCAGACATCCATCACCAAGTGTTGCTGAATCCTCATTGACTGTAAATGGTGATGTGTAGTTTTTATTCCTAGCTCTTGGCCTACACTGCATGGCAAAGACTTCCAGTCCAGATAATTTTATTTCAAGAAAGGAGTGTGTGAAGGTAACTTAGCAATGGAATTCAGCTTCGTATTGCTGGTAGGTATTAAGTATATTTCATGATAGGTCTACATTTGTTTTTAAAATGTAAAATACATGTAAATAAAAAGAATGTTGAACAATCTGTCAGCATTTGCTTGCACATCCAGTTCATTTATGAATGTGAAACCTTTAGCCACCATGCTATTGCTCTTTCAGTTTTAGACAGCTCGTGCAATGTGAAAGGCACTGACAAACATCAGAGAACACACAACACGCGGCTCCCTTCCACAGATTATACATAATTTGGATAAAATTCAGGCAGGAATCCAAATTGCAGAGAGATATAACAATCTGGCTATTATATCCCAATTTAAGCTATTTGTGAATGTCAGAATGGAATATTTATTTAGAAAGGTTGGGATATAAAAACACAGATCTTCTCTTATATTTTGTAATCCCTTAAAGTGCAACTGTCATTGTGATTTAGAGCACATTTGTAGCCTAAACACAATGGGGGGGGGGGGGATTTATCAACACTGGAGCAGACAGAATCTGGAACAGTTGCCTATAGTAACCAATCAGCTTCTCTCTTCAGTATAGCTTTGAAAATGAAAGATAGAAGCTGATTGGTTGCCATGCACAACTGCCCCAGATTTGATAAATTCCACTCAAGACATTCAACTGCTCACATTAGACTTAACTTTGCAGTGGCATCAATGCTTCCTAGTAAACTGATAGGATGTTTGCTGACTGTGAACTAGCTTACTGGTTGCCCCAACAGTATCTAATCTAAAACATTTTGAAGCACATATATTGTCAGGCTTCATCCCCATGCCAATAACATCTTAATTATAAAGAGGCTAACAAAATACTGGCTGTAGGATACAGCAGGTTTCGTGCATTATAGTGTTTAATCATGGGATGCAACCCACTTGCTGCTTTCATGAAATGAAAGGATTTGCATCAATCATTGGAATGCTGCCAATCTGGTGTTTGCTAATACCAATATATTGCCAAAAGTATTGGGACACCTGCCTTTACATGCACATGAACTATAATGGCATCCCTGTCTGTAGGATTCAATATTGAGTTGGCCCAACCTTTGCAGCTATAACAGCTTCAACTCTTCTGGGAAGGCATCCACAAGGTTTAGGAGTATGTATATGGGAATGTTTGACTATTCTTCCAGAAGTGTATTTGTGAGGTCAGGTACTGATGTTGGATGAGAAGGCTGGGCTCGCAGTCTCCACTATAATTCATACCAAAGGTGTTCTATCAGGTTGAGGTCAGGACTCTGTGCAGGCCAGTCAAGTTCCTCCACCCCAAACTCGCTCAGCCATGTCTTTATGGACCTGGCTTTGTGCACAGTTGCACAGTCATGTTGGAACAGTAAGGGGCCATCCTCAAAATGTTCCCACAAAGTTGGGAGCATGAAATTGTTCAAATTGTCTTGGTATGCTGATGCCTTAAGAGTTCCCTTCACTGGAACTAAGGGGCCAAGCCCAACCCCTAAAAAACAAGCCCACACCATAATCTCTTCACCAAACTTTACAGTTGGCACAATGCAGTCAGGCAAGTACCATTCTCCTGGCAACCGCCAAAGCCAGACACATCCATCGGATTGCCAGACACAGAAGCGTGATTCGTCACTCCAGGGAACATGTCTCCACTTCACTAGGGTCCAGTGGCGGTATGCTTTACACCACTGCATCCGACGCTTTGCATTGCACTTGCTACGCACTGTTGTGGTGCCAATCTGAAGGCCACACGAAGTTTGGAGGTCTGTAGATATTGACTCTGGGGACAGTCAGCGACTTCTGTGCACTGTGCGCTTCAGCATGCGTTGACCCCGCTGTGTCATTTTATGTGGATTACCACTTTATGGCTGAGTTGCTGTTGTTCCCAGTTGCTTCCACTTTGTTATAATACCACTAACAGTTGACCGTGGAATATTTAGTAGCAAGGAGATTTCACGGAACACCTGAATCCAATGACTTGGAGGGGTGTCCCAATACTTTTGGCAATATAGTGTATGTGTGGACAATAGTTAGAAAATTCTGCTGTACAGGTCACCATATTTATTAGTTAAGGCATGAGTTGAATAAAGCAAACCCAGTTTCACTTTAATGATCCTGTTCCCAGCAGCACCTGCTCATGCTTACTTGGAGTCCCCTATTGCCCTTTGCATCTGCTGGGAGCAAAGAAAATATCCTGTACTTCTGGGAATGGAGATCAGATACTTAAGGTCAATAAAGAAAGACTTTCAGGTCTATTCACAAAAGGGTGAAGAGTTTGGAGAAGGCAGGAGAAGTGAACAATCTAGGACAAAATAGCTGATTTGGAGAAAAAAAAAATTCTGCCCTCTCCAAACTCTTCAGCCTTTAGTGAATAGCCCTGTTTGTTTTCTAGAAGCTATTCTAGTCATTGTGAGTCAACCGCACAGTGGCAACAAGTTTCTGGAATTCCACTGGCCGTTTCCAGGATAAGGTGTCTTACCCAACTAAAAAATAAGAGGCATGGACATTCATCATAATACTGACAATTAATATTATTTAGTAAATTTGTCCAGGAATGTAAAATCCAATTAATGGAACTAATGGATTCATAAGCATTGGCCTAACAGAACAGGCAACTTAAGCTGCATCATTAGCTTTCATCAGTACAAGATCTTCACCTTGATTTGTATGTACTATATGTAGTAGGAAGGAAGCTGATATGGTTGTAGGAATGGTGGAGGTCCTTGCTGCTGTTTGTGTGGTTGAAACATTTCTAAAAAAAATCTTCTTTTGCTCCTCATTATTATCATCATGTTGGCAAACTCAAAAAACATGAACCCTTATCCTAGGTGAGCATGAACACAGGAGGCTAAGATAAAGACTGTAGCAAGCCATAATGAAGAACTCGACTAGGTCACATTATAGGCAGAACTTAAAAACCAAAGGTAAGCATCTTTTGGCTGCCATATTGTACAGTATCTTTCGCAAACGGACTGATTTTTCTTAGAAATTCTAGTACATAGGTAAGATACAATCAGGACAACCATAGAGCTATGGTAATCTGCAGGCTCCTCCTTTATAAATACCTCTCTACGATTCAGTAAATCAGTATTGTAACTCTGTTATATAGTTACTGAATGCAATCATGAATTTCTAGTCATAAGAAAATGCCATATTATTTTATTATTTCATAACAGTCACGCATGCAAACTCTGTTTTCTAAAATATTGTGTATTTACTTGCAGAGCTTCTAAATTGTTATATTGTATTGCTAATGGTTCATATAATAATAGGGCAAGGCAGGTTTATGCAGTAACTATACTAGGCCAGCAGATGGGTTTACCTTGTTTATACTGTGATCTCTAAGAGGTCTATTCCATCCTACAATTTAGGTAGGGACATAAACACAAAGTTCGCTTGACTACACGATATACGAGGCAGTGTGAAATGAAGCAAAAACAAACACTTCGTATGACCTGGTGAAAGGCCTGCTTTAAGTGTTAGACACACATGGCTTAGCCCAGATGTGCTGACACACAACCTTATTTGTAATTAGGATGCAAGTTTCCACTGTAACAGGTGAATCTGGGAACTTTGGAAGAGTTCTAATGCAGATGAAACTGTATCCTGTCAGCTCTATCTCTGGGATGTTCCTAAAGATGAAAGCTGGGCCATCATCTGGTATAGTAATAAGTATCGGCATGTCAGTGGCATTAAATGAGGTCAGGGCATGTCTGACATCTGATGCTGTATCACAGCTAAGCAACGTTAAACATTTAGCACCTGTGTCCCTGCTACTTTCCCACCCTCCATGCCTCATATAATATTCTACTTTTTCATATACAATCTACTTTTAACACCAATACTTAACTGAATTGCTTTGTTAAACAGGATCCAAAGAATAATATGTTTATCTTCATTAAACAGAATTTTATTACACCTTGGCCTTTGTGTAACTGCTGTGTAATGTAAAATTCATGGACTTTTGCAAGGAAGACCCCTCACAAGGAGGCCACAGATCACATCAAAAGCAGAAGCATTAAGTGTTAACATGGGTAGAAATACAGAGCAACCAATCTTTGGCTGCTTAGCTGGTAAGAAGGCGTCAACAAGTAGCCACATATTAACATAGCAAGCAAGCAGGTTTATTATAGAAAGCCTCATTCTGACCAAAATGTGACCCCCTTCCCACCCACCTCTGATCCATTCTGCAAGAAATGTTATTTTACTTACCTTATGAAGCAAGCTATACTCACCATCCGGGTCCCTCACTGGCATTGTTCTGGGTGCAGGGGAGTGACCTAGCACTACTGATGCTCCCTCGTTGGCTGGTCCCCTACAGTGCCTCCACACTGACATCACCTTTTTATGGATCCTTGGAAGACCTAACTGCTGGACCATCAATAGGATGCATCTACATTCAGCGACATGGGCACTTGATTTAAACTGCTGGATTTAAACAGTAAAGAAAAGAAGGCTCAGGCCTGGAGTATCATGTTTTTATGGCTTTGGGAAGTAAAAAGGGCTTTTAGAGCATTTTTGGACTTGGAAATGACCACACTGGAGGTCATCCAAGCTGTCAAACTCCTAAACCACACAAGAAACCAGGCCTAGATGGTTTTATGGCTAGCATTTGTAGTCTCCAAAACCGGACTTTGATGTTAGCTCTTGGTCCAATTACTGACTGATCTCTCTCATTAATGCTGACATTAAGTTGTTAACCACAATTCTAGCCACCCGACTGGGCACCTTAACAGAGGGGGATCAAGTGGGTTTTATTCCCAAACCCTACAAGATTTATCCAAACCGCTACAAGATCGTTCCTACATCATGTTACATGCTAATGTCACTAACCAGGAAGTAGGAGCGATCTTGTAGCTTTTTGGATACCGGCTTTAAATATGACGATACACATGGTGTGGCCTAACACCTTTCTTTGTGACTGTTTTAAATTTTCATTTTTAATAAAAGTTTTTTTTCACGGATTTATTTTTAATGTGATTTCCCGCTTGAGTTATATTGTAGGATGAGAGAGGAGGAAAAGTAATATAAGGTTTATACACCACTGAAGCATTCAGGAATATAACATCGTGATCCTAAGAGACTGGAGAGCCCAGTGCAGCTACGAGATCTTCATTATATAAAGCGCTTTTGACCATTGTTTGTCAAATGGTCCACCGCATCTGGTGAGTGGGTCAGGAGAGTGGTGAAGCACACGGAAGGGGCGCAGTGTTAATCACTGATGATTGTGAACATATAATTTTCTGCAGGATATGATGGAACTGATTGTTTCACTGGGAGTGTTCATATGGACACATTGTGCGATAGATGAATGTGAATGGTTTTTAATGTCTGTTCGTTTTATTATTCATTAATGTTGGGTGTTTATTAATATTTGTTTTTCATCTATCAATATTATGATGTATATATTTATATAGCGATATATATATTTTTATGAATATTAGTTTATTATAGTGCAGAACACTTTGTAATATTTATTCCACAATTCCGCTTACAAGCCTTGCATTTGTAGATCTCACGTTTCATTTTGCGCAACTGAAGTCCGAGAGTCTCCTAATCTGTCCTATTTTGCTCAAAATCCTCGGGGGTGTGAGTCTGCCACATGTTCCAAAATATTATTATGCAGCAAAACTGGACAACTGGTATTTTGGAATTCAACCCAAGATATACCCTATAGGTATCTATAGAGGCTTATCTTTGTCACCCACTTGCTATAAATAACTTTTTGTGGCTACAGCACTGCTGGTGTGCTTCTGTTTCCAACACCATCACTACCCACTCTCTGAAACTCTGGGATGACATAAAATATATTTTGGGGCTTATTTCTTTGCATTCTCCAATGCAGACCTCGCTGGGTAACTCCACATTTGCTCCATGATTCAAAAAGCCTGGGGCTTTCCGTAACTGGATTAAGCACTAATTGTTTCACATCCCCAAACTAGTAGATGAATCGGGTATCAAATCATTTTCCTCCCTGCGAGAGGAATACCTCCTTCCCTCTGGGGAAATGTTTTGTTTTCTCCAGGTCAAACATTACCTGAGCACCTTGAGGCAAATGTACCCAGGCCTGCTGCAAAAGTCATCATTTGAAAGACTGTGTAATTAGTCCTGCACAGGATGTCCAAAGCACTATCTCTGTACCCTTCTTACTATTTCAGGAGGAGGCTGAAGGCATTTTTGTCCACCATGTCTCACACCCTATTTTTGGAGAAGCTTAATGCTAGACAAAATGATACCATGGATAAGTATAATAATATCTGGATAGATCATTTCTTTCCTCGCAATTTTAATCGAGTCTCAAGCTCTTTAACCATGATAGATTGGAGCTGTCACTGAAGTGCTGAGTTGGGTGTCCCTGATTTCCTCCTCCCTCTCATGTATCCTGTGGCCTTCCCTCTCCTCCGACCCACTTCCCTATCCTCAGACCTACTCATTGTATATAGGAGTGTCACCCTCTCTCACCTTCAGTTATCCAGATCTTCCGTGATGTGGAACCTCCCTTCTATTTGTTATGAATACTATTTTATGATCCTACACTTTGTGTATGTTGTTACTACTGGTTATACATGGCACATACTTTGTCTCTTGGATTATTTTCTGTATGTACTATGCCTAACATATTGGTTGTACACTGAAAACTTTGAAACCCTCAATAAAAATGTATTGGATGAAAAAAAGGGCTTTTGTTTTGTAATCCTTTATTCCTGAGATTGTTTTTCAAATGTATCTAAAGCCAAAGATTTTATTTTATTTTGCTGCCTGTAGGAAGATTTCCTTCCTGTGCTGAAGACACAACAGGAAATGAGAGAAAACCTCCTCAAAGGGAAGGGAAGTCCCATCATAGGCAGCCGTCAACCGAATAGGTGTCCCCATTGAAAGATTCCCTCTCGACTCCTGTTCCAGTGACATTTAATACATTTTGACTTCCCACCACTTTCTGTCCTGTTAACAGGACAAGTAAAAAGGGTAAACGTAAAGTTTGACCTCTCCAAGAAGATCTGGTCTAAAGCACTTCCATTTGTCAGATGCCAGTTGTGTTTATTTCCAGAGAAGACAATAAAATAAAAATTGAAAGGTGATTTATTGCCACAATCAGCACCAAATGTTCCTTTCCACACTGATGTATACTATGGAGACTGCAGTAATAAACTGTACACGTTGCCAATAGCAACACATAGAATGTAAGCTTTCACTTTAAAAAGCTCGGGAAAAATGAGAGCTAAGATCTACTTAGTCACTATTGGGATTACATCCACTGTGTGTATTGTCACGTTTTGTACATACGCCATCATTTGAGTTGTGCATTGCAGGGCTTGTTCCATGGCGGGATAATTCCAACAGCCACACATCTAAACTGTAAATCATATGTTCTAGAAGGTCAGCGGAGTATATACAGGGAAATGTGCTAACAGTCGGAAGCTCTGGCTGCTGTAGAGGGATTTTGCAGGGTGTTAAACAACCTATTTATTTAGTGTGCAGCTGGTGGCAATAAATAGCCATGTATGAGCAGTTCCACAGGACACTGACTGGGCTGTAATGTGCCATTATAAGACGGATGGGAGCTCCTAACAGGTGCAGTCACACATCTTAACCCTAAACCTCTCCTGGGAAACAGAACTGGCTGAAGCAGCAACTCTTTCTAATAAATGGCCTACGTGGACAGAAAGTGATTGTAACCATTAACATTAATTACATTTAATCATCTGTTTGTTTGTGCTCTTTGATGTGCACATGTTCATCTTATTATGGATACCAGCAGTGCACCTGTGGCTGCACCACCGCTGCTGCAGGTGTCTGTATAGATGGATATGGAGCTGTTCATGTATCCGCTTATTACTCCAGTGTCATAAGACAGCCACATCTGACAGTTCTGGTACACTGGCCTCATACAAACACATTTCACTCATACTTGAAAATATCAGTAGCTGTTTCTTCTAACACTCCTTGCTCTTCTGCTTAAAGCTGGCCATACACTCTGTGATTTTCGTATCGTTATTGAATCCTTGTCCCACTTCCGCTGGAATACCCCATTATGCACAGACCAATATCGTTTCGATAATCGTTCGTTAGCAATACTAACTCACCGAATTTCGTCGATCACCAGAACTGATTTTCGTTTGCGCATGTGCAGTGTTCATGTTGCGAAACGCCACTAATCTATTGATTTTTGTTCGATTCGAAAAAAGTTTTCCAGCCTGACCAATCAATGAAATTTGTCCAGGAGTACAGTAAAAAACAATTGTTGGATTCCAATCAACTGATCGATTATCATACGGAAGACCATTCGTGGACGATTTCTGAATGATAATCGAGAGTTGTATTGGCAGGTTTCATTCATACTTGCGTTTTTGTGCTCTCTATGCAGAGGAAGATCTGGTGAGTGCATTCGTTGGACACTTCACAATATTTTTTTTCGTTGGACACTTCACAATATTGAACATTTCTTTTTATTTTTATTTTCAAAAAATTTTTGGGCTTCTTGTCTTGAAGATTTGAGAGCTTTAAAAAACTTTAAAAACTTTAAGTGCATATTTTAAAAATTATAAGTGCATATTTCTATTAATTTTCGAATGAAAACAACACAGACTGTTTTATAATGTGGTATTTTTATTTTTCACATATATGACACATGTTTTTTGGAGACCTTATATTTATTTTCTTTGTAATAAGGTGTATTTATAACACGCTTTTTATGACACCTGTTGATACATTTTGGTAACACATTATAAGTTTATACATAATTATTTTATATAATATATACACTTTTTTATGATTGCTTGACACGGAGGTGATATCATTCTGATCCTTACCGTTATCGAATTTCCTGAAGGGCATTTAGCGCTGTACACTTTGTTGCACCAAATGCAAATAATGCATATCCAAATCCTGCAGCCTTCACATTTGCAAAACATCTCCAAAATACGCCCCTTCCTCACCACTGAAACCGCAAAATTACTCATTCACTCACTTGTTATCTCTCGTCTTTACTACTGCAACTCCCTCGTCATTGGCCTACTTCTACACAGGCTATCCCCCCTTCCGTCTATCATGAATGCTGCTGCTAGACTCATTCCCCTAACCAACCGCTCAGTGTCTGCAATCCCCCTCTGCTGATCCCTGCACTGGCTTCCAATAGCCCATAGAATAAAATTCTAAATATTCACAATGACTTACAAAGCCATCCACAACTCTGCCCCCCTGGATATATCTAAAACCTTGTCTCAAAGTATCACCCTAACTGTCCCCTCCGCTCTTCCAAAGACCTCCTGCTTTCCAGCTCCCTCGTCAACTCCTCCCATTCTCGCCTCCGGGACTTCTATAGAGTCTCTCGCATCCTCTGAAACTCTTTACCCCAAACTGTCTGACTATCTCCCACCCTGACTGCATTTAGGTGATCCCTTAAGACTTATCTCTTCAGGGAAGCCTATCCCACCTCAACCTAACCACTCAACCATCATGTTCTCAAACAATTCATCCCCACACAGCTACCTCCTCATGTATCACTTGCCCCTCCCTTTTAGATTGCAAGCCCTCAGGGGCAGGGTCCTAATTACCATTTTGTGTTGTACTGTGATTGTAATGTCTTCCTTATATTTTAAAGCTCTGCGCAAACTGTTGGCGCTATATAAATCCTGTATAATAATAATATGCGTTTAGAAGCATCTGGTACCAAATCATTGCATCAAAACATGTTTTCATGCATTTTGGTGCGTTTAGAAGTTCAAATGGGTGCACCTTACTTCTATTTTTTGAAAATGCAGATAAATGGACCGCAGATAAAAGGAGATGCAAAGTGTAAATATACCCATTGGAATTAATTTGATGTATATGTATGTATATATATATATATATATATATATGCATTTATAATTAATTCCTAATGATATTCGGAATAAAGTTCGGATGCATCCCAAATTTCGTCATCGGAAAATTTGGATACGTTTGGATTCATTATTTTTTCATTTAGAAATTCAGATGCATCCGCATGTCCCAATTTCTGAAAATTCGCACAAATTACAACTCAGAATGAAAGAATTGCACTTGCCCATCAAAAACTTACCTTTGCAGTGGGGCTACTCCCAAAACCCTTGTTGTACCCCACACAAGGGTTAAGTGCTACTTTTGTCTAGGAGGCTTAAATAAAGCAGTTTTATTCACCTGATCCCGGCTCCCCTGGTGATCAGCGCTTACCTCCCTCCCCCTCTTTTCAAGCTATGGAATGTCCCTTGGTGTTTTCAAGGCTAATGCCGGTCAATGGACCCTGGGGGAGAAGAGGCTGAAGGGACTAGTCCAACATCCCAGAGGGAGCTGGCAGGACCAAGGATCAGGTAAGTAAATCAGCTTGATTTGAGCCCCCCTAGAAAAAAATAGCACTTAACCCATTCAGTGTGGGGGTAGCCCTAATGCAAGGGGACGTTTTTGATTTTCCCGGCATTCTTCTTTAAAACTTGAAGTGGGGCCCCATCTGTATACACATAAATCTAAAGATCCTCAAGATCAGAAATGTATCCACTAATAACAACAAGCCGCAGTGTTGTTGCTATTAGTTGATACATTCCTCTTCTGGAGGATCTTTACATTTATGTGTATATAGATGGGGCCCCGCTTCAAGTTTTAAATGCATGTACGGTTCGGCTAGCTTTAGCAGAGGCGGGAAGGGGGGGTGAGTACTGACCACCAGGGGGGCCAGGATCAGGTGAATAAAACTGCTTTATCTGAGCCTCCTAGACAAAATGAGCACTTACACCTTTGGAGTGCGGGGGTAGCCCCACGGCAAGGGTTAGTTTTTGATTTTCCTGGGGTTCTTCTTTAAATGTATGCAGGATTAGGGTATTTGCTGCTTGATCAATAAATCTCCTATTGTGACAATTTTGACGTTTACTGTATGCTCTAAGGTCCTCTATTACTTCTCATTGTTGTTGTTATCAAGCAGGGGTGCTTTTATACGTGTATGTATTTTAGCTATATATTAAGCTACTTGTCTGGAATTTGGCTTTAATGGAGACCTGTAATTAAATGAGAAGTGACAAACTAACAGGGAGGTAGCAGACAACATAAGCCATCAGCACTTGCTGCAGAATCAAACATGCAGCAATCTGCAGTGGCATCCAGTGCGCTTTGTCTTTATTTTCATAGGAAATGTCCACTTCCCAATGGCCAGGGCTGCTGGTAGGTCAGTAAGTCACCACACTTGTGCACTGTGGCGATCCACAGCGGCATCCAGTGCGCATCATGTTTGCATTTTATCGCAGAACACCGTCCACTGCATTGTGGTGTGAATAGGACACAATTGTTATCTATGTGTCCTTGCGGTGACCTGCATTGATCCAGTGTGGTACAATGAAGATCACTGCTATATTTGTGAATGGGACTTCAATCAGGTAGGCCAGGATCTCTCCTCCTCAGCTTTGGCCGACCTAACAAATGCATTCTAACCCTATACAGCCCAAAGAATCCCTTATTTATTGTATCTATTATTTCTATGCAGCACGCATAGTTAGTAACTAATATTCTAATTTTATAAACTCACCGTGCCATACATTCCATAAACCCAGATTTTCCAAAGCCGTAACTGTCTGATGTGGCGTGGCCCCAGTGTTAAAGTGGAGCTACCTTTTCATATCCCAAACCTTCTAGTGTCACACAAACAGCACACAGGAAGAAAACAGGAAAGGGTTCAGTTTAGTGCTGTAGGATATCCAAATCTGGATACATGCAAAACGTTGACCTGACAATGTTATTCTTATATTTAACCCATCTGGTTAATTCAGGTGGCGATGACCATGCGTCAACAATCAACAAATAAATTATTTCCGCCTGAAACAGCCGTTCTACGGGCAAAAGTACAATTGTTCCTTGAAAGGAAGAATAAAGGTCAAAATAAAGGTTACTAAATGAATAGCACTAAAAAAAAACCCCAAAAATTCCTAAATAAACCATTTGATAAGAATAATGATTAATAAGATAAGATAAATAATTAGAAGAATAATGATCACTGTACGATTTTTGGAGTGACAGCAGATTCCTGTGTGAGCTCAAGGAGGTCACTGACCAGGAACAAGCACACATCAAGCAAAGTAAGAACCCGTGAAAAATTGCACCACAATGCACCACATAGAATGAAACATGCTTTTAACTGCATATTACTGAAATGCATGTTTATAACGTGTTTTAGCATGCATTAGTGCAACACATAGAATGGAAACCAGTTTTAAAGACTAACTTAATACCAATTTTTTAAAATGTTTCCCACTGCTTTGTAATGCTTTAATTGGCCATACCAGAAATACTCTGTTTGTGCACTGACTTCATCTCCCCAACTAAGCCCATGAAGGGTGAAATGCGTTATATGGGTGGACCAAAGGTGGGACCGTGCAGCATGGTTGAAGCCTTAAGGTGCCCATACATTGTACGATTCTCGTACGAGAATCGCGGGAAATCCCGCGATCGTACGAGAATCGTACAGTGTATGGAAGGCATGCGACCATTTCTACTGTACGGTCGCACATCTTCCATCGAACAAGCAGGCTGGAAAACCCGCCGGGAATCGTACGATTCTCGGCGAGTGAGTGGCCTGCTTGTTCGACAACTGACGAACGGGCCGGTGTGCGCACGCGCACACTGCCCGTTTGCCGTGCTTGCAAGTCCGCCCCTCATTGCAGTCATCACAAGCCCGCCCCTCAAGGGGGCGGGCTTGCGATGATCGCAAGTACGATCTGCCTGTGCAACATAGGCAGATCGTACGTTTTTTTAAGTACTTTACAACCATCGCAAGACTAAGGTCTTGCGATGGTTGTAAAGTGTATGGCCACCTTAAGAAAGTTGTTTTCATAGAGTGACCTCATCGGTGTGCGGCTGCTTGGGAATTTTAGGATTGAACAATTTGGAGCAGGGACACGCTACCTCAGAGAGCACCTGGAGTCTGCAGTTAAAAGCTGAACTCTGGGAGGGAGTGGTGTCTTTATCATTATAATATTAAAATGGTTTAGTTATACCACACGTGGTTTAACCCCTTTAAAATCAGTCAGAAACTTTACAGCTTCTCTGACCACTTACTCTAGGTTTGGATCATATTTTTTCTTAATCTCATAAACATTTATTAACAGCACAGCCGTGGAGAAGTTAATTCATAATATGCATACAATAGTGTCCAGAGTTCATTTAGAATATGCCAAATGTGTGATTTGTGTGCCTGTCCAGTAGCAATATGTCTGTGAAGGTTCTCATTCATTCAGGTCATGGTATATCTGTAAAAAATAAGTCAAAGCAACTGGACTTGCTGTATTTTTCTTGAAGACGTTTCACTGGTCATCCGACCAGCTTTCTCAATTCAGAATGACATGTACATAAATTATCTGGGAAAAAATATGGTGAATGTTGCTCCAATCTACATAATCTGTTAATCGCAAACCAGGTGTTGATTGTATTTGCATAATTGGAGCTAGGAGGGGTTAAAACAGCATTGAATGTGGCAGACAATAGATGTCTCCCCCCCGCCCGAGGCCATTTATGTAAAAATGGTGAAACCAAGCTTGAATAGAGGTGAGGTGGGGGGGTTAATAAATGTAAAACCCCAGGAGCAGGAGAGTAATATTCTTCTTACAAGGGTGAGTCAAAAATGATCCGCACTCCGGTTATATTAAAACTTCTGTTCACCACACTGTCTTATCAACGCGTTTCGTTCAAGGCTACTGTCTCCCCAATCACTGCTGTGCAAGTGTGAATGTGTTAAGTCAGTTCATTTGTAACTGGGGTGTGAGAAAAAATAGATGCCCCACTTTTGATTTGCACAAAAGAGGAGCAGCGTGCAGTTATTTTTTTTTTGTCGTCTGAGGGTGTGTCTGGTGCCATTATTTATCGAAAACTTTGTGCACAGTAGTGTTTTGTCATGAAGAAGTGTGTATGCGCATTTCCCACCTTTTTTTAAACTTTTTTGTAACTTTCTGTGACATATTCTATGCACTGCCTGCCTAGGGATATTAAATCAAAAAGTGATTGAAGTGGGGAATCTTGGAAGCATGTGATGCGAGATTTGCATCTTCCTGTGTGTGCCCAGCCAGCTTGATTTTGGGTAAGTCTCCCTCTAGTGGTGGCTGGCAGTAATAGACAATGTTTGGGTGTGCGTACTAATTCTAGAAGTAATTTTGCCCGTCCTACCTAACCTGTCACTGCTAGTGAGAGTAGTGTGTGTTGTCTTGGGAAGCCTCTGTGCCAGTCTTCTGGAGAACATAGTGTACTGACTAGAGGTGTCAGACGGGAGGTTGCACATAAGCATGTAAATTTTAAGCGGTATCAGTGTGGGATTTTCTGCACACGTGTTTTTTTTCAGCCACTACCTTGTGTCTGGATGGGGGAACGTTGAGGCTCTTGCAATACCTGATCAGCATGCCAGGCAATGTCCAAGGAAGAGTGTCAGGCAATGATACCTCATGCATCGTCCAGCCTCCCTCATCCCCCTTGGGAGGTACCCGCCAGCCCGTGACAATCAGAATATCATTTTTTTAATTCTAATTTAATCATTTTACAACTGAATCTACAAAGAGGACCAGTATAAGGAAACATTTGCTGGGTAATTATTTGTGTTGATAAGAATGGGGAAGAGACAAAAAAGTCCTGATTTTCTCCTTTAGTATATTACAGTAAAAAAACAAATCCTTAATACATTTGTAGTTAGGCAAAAAAAAAAAATCTATAATGTACAATGATTGTTCTGTCTGCAACCTGGACAAGGTTTTTCAATGTCACCCACACATTTGTCTTATTTCCCATCATTACTGCACACATAAGCTACTACTATTCTACAACTTCTGTAAGTAGATGACACATGTCCTTACCTTCTGCACCTCCTGCCATTTGTATTATAAGAACAGTATTAACTCCAGTTAGTAAAAGCTGAAATTTAAGACAAGTGTTTTAATGCTTGGCCTGGCCATGGAAACCATGACATGTATTTAACATATGTTCTAGTTCTTATGGAACTCTGTCTAGTGCAACAGCAGGACCATATGGAATCTGCAACTCGAAAAAAGGGTAAACTTAACATCACTCCTCTGAGAGGCAATGTGAAAACCATCACTAAGGGCTAAGCTACAATGCTGATATTAATCTCGTTTTTTAACTTTGATATTTAACCACTTGCAGGCAGTCACCTAATTGGGCTTGAGGTACATGGGAGACTTTTTGTAGCTTAATTGTGCTGCGAAAATTGGTTCTAAATTATTGCTAGGAATAGCAATTGAGTACTAACAGGGCTATTTACAAAAGGGTGAAGTGTTTGGAGAAGGCAGGGGAAGTGAACAATCTAGGACAATACAGCTGAACTGGAAAGTGACCTGAATTTGAGAATTTTTCCAAATCAGCTATTTTGGCCTAGAGTGTTCCTGCCTTCTCCAAAACTCTTCACCCTTTTGTGAATAGCCCTGCAAATTTAACAAATGGCTCCATATCCTATGGAGTAGGTTAAACAAGTGGCATGTAGTAGCAATCAATCTTGGATAGTAGCATAATGCTCCAATCGTGTGCAATTGTTAATTAGAAGATTCTTCTGCATGCTACTTGTGTAGCTCAGTGTTTCTCAACCTTTTTTCAGCCATGGAAATCTTTAAAAGTATGCAAAATCCCATGGCACCCCAGTTTAAAATGTAAAAACTGTAAATGGCAAAAAAGGAAAAATAACCCATGTTTGGTCTCTCCAAAATCCATACCAGACCCTTATCTGACATAACTGGTAGGGATTTTTAGGGGGGAAACCCACACAAAATATGTGGGTTTTCCCCCTTCACATTATGAGCCCCCTTTCATATAAGAGTCCCTCTACACATTAGAAACATCGCTTCACATCAGAGTCCCCTTCTTTCACATCAGGAGTCCCCCCTTTCAAATCGGAGCCTAGATGCCGTGTGAAAATTTCGAGGCACCCTAGAGGAAGCCAGAAAGCATCCTGGTTACGAAAGGCTGGTGTAGCTTACTCCATAAGGAGACGTGTGTTTCACGTGTTTACAAGTCGATTGAGAAGCCCAGGGATTAATAGTGATTTTAGTATTACGATTGAACTACTAAAAATCTCCTGGGTAGCTCTAGCTTAATGGGGTGTCAGTAAATATTTAAATATCTTCTCTGCAAAAGAATACAATTGCCTGTGTAGCTTTACCCTTAGGTGTAAGGGTAAAGCTACACAGGCACATGTGCAAGCTGGAGCACCTGCCAACTTGTATAGGGGTTGATTTACTTAGGCTCTGTTCACACCTAGGTGTATCGAATATGCGTGTTTGACGCGCGTTTCGCAATGCGCGTTTTTACCGCGATTCGCGGTAAAAAAAAAACATCGACAAACACGCGTTTCCGAGGGCTAGTCGGCTGTATCCCAATGGAAACGCGCGACAAAAACGCCGCAAAGAAGCTCATGTACCTTTTCAGGCGTAGGCCATTTTGTAGCGCGTTCAGACGGGCTGAAATACAGCAAGGTGTGAACCATACCCAAAGAAAACAATGGGATCTTCATGTTTGAGCGTTTTGTAGACTGTTCGTAGAGCGTTGAACACGCTACAAAACGTACAGGTGTGAACCAGGCCTAAAGGAGTAGAGCATGTTGTTCTCTTAAGATATCAACTCTAACCAATGTTATTATAGTTTCTATAGAGTAGGTAATTAATAAAACTTAGCGTTGTCTGCCTGCCCTTTGGGAAGGGGGTCCCACACTTCCTTACCACTATTCCCTGTATAGGAAGAGAAGAAATATCCAAAACAGGGACAAATACAGGAACAAAAAAACTTACAGGTTTTTCTAACCCTCCCCCACTCTACAAGGTGTAGTGTTTATCAGTTTTATTTTAATTAAGTTTAAAATGTTTAAAGGGGAAGTCTAGTAAAGTACAACTGAAAGCCCCTGCACAACAGTCTAAACAAGTCCTAAGTCCAGTTGCTATTTGATGCACAAGACTTCTAAAGTAAACAAAAAACTTCCGTTACCTTTCCTGGCTGAGTCAAATCCTCCTTCATTTGTGTCTCACAAGCTCCATCTCACAGACACTGGAGCTCACAGTGGGAGGGTTTTAGCAAAAGAGACAGCGCTGTAACTCAAGAAAGCAGTGTGCAAGAATAAGTGTGGTCAGGTGCTGATTGGCAGGCTACAGACAATGCTGATAACCATGTCCCCTGTAACATCTTCTGATGCCACTGTGGTGCAAGCAGGCGCAGCCTACATGAGAGTGGCATTCTGCTCTGAGTTCAGCATCGTTGCCACACCATCACAGGAAGCTGCATTAGCTGGATTTCAATGGCAGACTCAACAAGTTTGTGGGATTTTGCCGGGTAACTAAGAGAAAACTTTTAATGCAGATACACTTATAATTAATTGTAACATCATATATTTTGTTTTAATGGGAGGCCATAGTTATACTTTATCAAAAACAACATTCTGCAATTTACTCTTTCGAATACTTAGCAGGACGGTACCTTGGCCTCTGAAATAAAGGCACAAAACGGTTGTTAGTTTGGATCACTTGAGCACCTTATTTTCATGGCATTTTCTTACTAGCTAAATTGTACCACTAAATGATCAGCTGCTAAGCAGATGGAACAAATGGCTCCCTATAGTGCAAGCTAAACCAGTAGCGTACAGTAGGGATTCATTTAACAATCCCACAATGCTCCATCTTTGGGTGAGTGATTGTTCTAACATTCACAATAGGGAGCCATTTATTTAATCTACTTAGTCATAAATTAGTACTCTTAGGAATCTGTTTATGTTTACTCACAAAATTCACACGTTTTTCATATTTGATAAAATGAGAATATGTGGATATAGAGTGAAAGCTGTGTGAATCTTGAGTGAAAAAAATATAGCTAAACCCCTTAGTGATTAATCGCAGGTAATTTTAGTTTTGACAAGGCGGTACTACAAATTGCCCATATAGCCCTAGCATTAGCTATATGGCAGGATAGAGGGGTTGTATGTAGCACCCAAATAATGATTCCCTTATAGAAATGCCCTGAAGGATGCCAAAACAGGAGAATTGGGGAACGGGGGCACCAAGCCCAAAGAATATGAAAGCTCACTTCCGTGATGGACTGCAATCTCACATTTAGTTTACTCATTTGTATCAAGATTGCAGTTCATCACAGGAGTGAGCTTGGAGTGGTGGCTACTTTAAAACACACACAGGGATCATGGGGAGCAAAAGTAGCCACTCTCTAGAAGGAAGGACAGTGTCAGCACCAATTCAGAGATGATTTGAGGATCTACAGCTGAGTGATACACAAATAAGATACATTTTTGTTAATAGGAAAGGTACTTGAAGGTTTATCTCCTGAGTTTAGTGTCACTTTAATGTTATATCACTGAAACAAATGGCATCTTCTGTACCCCTCCACGTAGTAATGAGTACAGGACCAGCTTTAGGATCAGGTGCCATATTTTTTTATATTGGTATGCCCCAATGCAGAAGATATTGTGCTATCCGTTAAGAGACATCATCCAGCGTAAGGGAAAGTTCTGTGTCTACCTCATCCCAGATATTATGTGTAATTATGTTTGTATTGAAATGCTGATTTGTTTTCACACAGTCATGTTATATTGATATGGTTTCCTACCTGTATTTGCATTGCTTGATGTTTTCCATATGTTTGCAACATAGTGTTTTAATATAAGCTAGCACTCACACCGTCTAGTTAAGGCTCAGGGATGTGCTCTACTAAAAGTTTAGGCAAATTTAAGGCCCTTATTGGGGGGCCTGAAAAAGGGCTGAGACACAAATGTGTAAACCTGTGTTTAAAAAAAGTGGCAGATTTTGTCCCCCGCCCCAGCACATCCTAGTATTGGGTAGATGCAGCTTGTGAGTGTTGGTCCGCACCCTCGGTGGAAAGCTGTGGGTGGCCTGGGACTAGCAGTCTGACCTGGTTTAGCAAAACTCACCGTGGTGCCCTGGGGACTTAAGTGGAGAGGAGATAGAAGCAGCCAGCAAGCAAGAAAAAGACCAGGGAAAACTTGGGTGCCCTTGGCTTGATTTCTGTGGGCCCTGGGTACTATGTGAAGTCTTGTACCCCTTAGTACCAGAGTGAATTGAAAAAAAATCACCAGCCACAATTTCTTATAGAGTTGGTTTTTGTTTCCCCCATATACTCCTGCACCTTGTCACACGGGCTTCCAACAAAGATTGCAAGGGTCCATTTTAACACACTTTACGGAGGCATGGTCCGCTGTTGCCACCATGAAGAAAGCCAGCCTGAGAAATAAAGCACATGCTTTTGTGAAGGAATGTGAACAGGAAGAGGCAATGTGAACAGGAAGAGGCTCAGGAGATGCAAACAAGGTGAAAACATGTTTTATATTTAAAAAATGTGAATTGATGATACACAGTGCTTTAGAAAACAAAAACATAATGTGGTTTTTATTTGGTTTATTAGAAGCATTTGATTGGCAGTGATCTAATTTTCCATTTCCTATTTGTTAGACTAACTAGGATCAGTTAATTAACCTATTGTTTTACCAGTTTATTGCTGGGTACACTTGCCAGGGAACAATGGACCTTTGCTACTGTCATTCTCACACCAGTTTCTCGTTGGTAGGCTTGTAATATTACAAATCCTGGATTTTATGGGGATATTGTGCACAGCTCTAATGAATTATCCCACGCCAGGAAGCAAAGGTATGTATTAAAATGACAAATAGCCTAAGCAGCATGTACAAACTCAGGCTGCATCTGCTGTGACAAGTGGAGTCATGGGAAGTCAGTAATCCCTAAAAATGGGAGCCATTGTGTAAGCTGCTATGATGAAAATGGTGAAGCTCTAGACCGACCAAGAAGCCTTCCGAGGTGGTCTGTAAATAGCTTGCTCTTGGAGTTTTGCCTAAGAGATTTATGACTTTAAAGTGTAAGCTAAACTTTTAATAACATGTGACTGGCAATATTATAACGCACTGACTGGTGCGGTCACATGTCAGGGTTGAGGAGGGGGCATGTTACTTAAATCACTGCTGACAGGTGTAACAATCAAGTTTGTCCATAGGTTGCTACGGCTAATTCACACTTTGGATTTCATCCACTTTACATGTGTTTTGAACACAAATGAAATGTGTAATGGTAATAAAAACATATTTCAACCACATCTGCTGGAGTGATGCCATCTGGATCCACTGCATTTATCATCTGCTTTTTTTTTTTTTTAAGCTAATTACGATTGCTGATATGAATTGTAGTTTGAAATGGAACCAAACCAGGTGTTGATTAGAAACACATAGTTGCCAAGTTTGACCAAGTAAAAAATTCTTTACAACCCAACTTCTGACAAGCTTGATGGAATTAAACAGGGTGGTAATAGTCTAGTATTTTCTGCATATTACTTAATTTGATCCTTTACACTTGCACAGATACTTGAAATATTGCTTGTAGTCACTGGAACAGTTGCGTTGCCACTGGGAACAGAGCTTTGTCTGTAAAGCTAGCATGTGCCCATAGAGCAACAAATTGTGAAGGCATGGCTGCATTCTGTAGAAAGGCAGGGCACATGCCCTGGGCACCACTTGAGTGGGGGAGGCACAACACCACTCAGGGACAGTGGCAATGTTTTGCCCTTTAGCTAAGCTGTGTCCCCATTCAGATGTCCCGTCAGCAGGCAGGCAATGCAGCCGATCACTGTTGGCACATATAACCATAGAGCCGGGACACAGGAAGTTACACTACTCACTTCCTTTGATGAATCATGTAATGCAGTTCCGGGCAGACGTGAAGAACGTAAGCTTCCTCTACCCTGGCTGCTTATTTACAAGCAAAGACCTGTCCTCATGCCCCAATGCCTGGGACTGGAGACCATTTGGCTTTGGTGTCACTGCATTTAATGCAGGCACATGGTGATATGGGTCTGAATTGAGCACAATATACCTAAAGAGGCTTTATTCCACATCCAATGCTGTATGTTCCCTATTCCACACCGCTTTATTCCATATCCAATGCTGTACATACCCTATTCCACACCGCTTTATTCTATAGGTCATGCTGTATGTTCCCTATTCCGTGTCACCTCATTCTGTACTTCTTGCTAAATTCCAGACCGCTTCATTCTGTACACTGTACTGTATGTTACTTATTATTCCGCATAAACTTTACAGGCCTAGCAGCTCTAGCATGTGTGCCTGGGTGTGTGAGAACTGGGGTGTCAGATGTTTGCACAGGGGCACAATTTCAGTGCTTGCCATAGGCACTATTTACCATACATATGCCCCTGGCATAATGGCACATTGTAGGTCACAGCTGTCTAGAACAAGTCAAGGATATCACTAAAGTGCTTATGTCAGCGCTGGCAGGAGTTGGGAGCCACACGCGTTCTCCTCCCAACAGCCAGAGATCACCGTGCTTTACTGGGGCTTGCAGTGACATCAGAGGGACCACAGAGGTAAGTAATTTTTCTACAGCTGTACATGAGAAAGGGAAGCTGGGGTGGAAAGAAGGATTCCTCCTAAAATTCAGCTTTAAAGCTAAACAAACCATGGTGTTACAGATAACCATTCCTTTTCCCATGCAGGGGGAAAATAAAAGGATCACTTAGCTTCCCTTTCCCCTAAGGCTGTATTTACACTTCCTGCCCCCTTAGGCCAACTGTCTTGTGCTGTGACCCTTATTGGGGGGCCTGAAGAAGGGCTGAGACACAAATGTGTAAACCTGTGTTTAAAAAAGTGGCAGATGGTGGAAAGCTGGTGTGGTGGTTGGATCCTGGATATGGATATGACTACTATGTTGTCTTTGGCCAGCTTAACCCCTTCATGACTGGAGAAGTACACTGTACGTCTCCATCGTGGAGTGCTATCTGGAACTCAGGAATGCCGGTAACCGCTGAGCATCAGCTATTACCGTTCGTTAATAGATGCCTCAGTATTGAGGTAGTAATGAAAGAACTAAGCTGTTACAAATACCGGATCGTTATCAGGGATCCGGTATTTGACAGCTGAAAGAGCAGAACGGTGTGCACACCGCTCTGCTATTACAGTTTTGACAGCTCTGTAGAGATCTGGACTTCCTGATGTGTACAGGCTGTTTGTTACATCCTTCAGCTCAGAAACATGTAACAATGTATTTCTTTGCAGAAACAATGTTTCAAGGCTTGTGATCGTCTGGGAACGATCAGAAGCCTTTAGCGAGATGTGACTCTAACATGCTGCAGAATCAGCACCTCAGAATCAGTCACTAAGGTTATTATTGGCTATTCCTAAGTTTGGAGAAGCCTAATAATAACCAAAACATTTAAAAAAAAATTAATTAAATTATCAAGCAGTCATAGTGACTGCTTGATATAATTGGCAAAAAAAGTGGGAAAAAAAGTAACAAAATAAAAATCATCTATCTATCTATCTATCTATCTATCTATAATGAACCCCTTACAATGAAAATGTAAGATTTTTTCACCCTAAGTGATTAATTTTTTTTATTTAACCCCCTCATGACGGCAATGTTTAAAGTGTGACAGTTAGTGACAGTGACATTGTAGGCCACCTAACCTAACCTAACCACCAATATTTTTTAGCGAAAAAAAAATAAAATGTTAGCTTTTAGTTTTAGGCCAAGAACTACAGAAATGTGTTTGAAATCCTAGGGAAGTGAGGTGTTTCCAAATAAAGGAAAAATAAATGAATTTATTTTAATGCCATTTTTTTAGCTGTGCTATTTTTCTAAAAAAATAATAATAATCAAAACTGGAGAAAAGGTGTTTTTTTATATTTTTTTCACATTTTTTTTAATATGTTATTCATACTGAGTGAGGCGTTAGGCACACATATGTGATATACATATGTAGCTCTATCTTTCCTCTAAAATAACAATATATAATATGTGTGGGTGCACTTTGTAATAAAAAATATTGCTGCCGTGGAAGAATCACAGAGCAAACATGTAAACTTGCATCAGTCATTAACAAACAGAAACTGAAAAAAGCTCAGTCATGAAGGGGTTAATACTAAAGTAAACCATTCCCAAGAAAAATATGGGGGCTGCTATTGTTGACCTCCTGAAAATACTAATTGAGTGGCTGTATGGCTGACCTTCTGCTTTTAATACTTTCTGCATTGGTAGAACTAGAATTAGAACAGGAAAGTCACAGGTCTTTTTCGGCATACATGTTTTTGGTCAGGAGGGAAGCACACAAGACAGCATGACAGCCAGAAAATTAGCATTTTAGGAATGAGAAGCTCCTTTGTTATGGTCATAAAAGCTTTTTTTTAAAGGAAATCTGCTAAGAGAAGTAGGAAGGCTGCCATTGTTGACTTCCCCATCACAAACTGCTAGTTCCCTGGCTGTCATGCTGATCTTATCTCTTGCACTGTGCCTAAAATATAGACTAGAAGGCTGCTGAGTCCCTGCTAGGTGGGAGAGCATTGCTCCGGAGTCACTGCTGGGTGGAGGAGTTAGCTTGGCTGCTGAGTCACTGCAGTGAGCTAAACTACTAAGTGACTTTGGAGAGAGAGCAAGAACAGCTGAGTTTCCATAGAGGATAGTGTAAACAACTTCAGTGCTTCTGCTGTGAAGTTAGAGGATTTATTTCTTCACACTGTCTGCAGTTACAGAGGTCAGGGATGGCTTCTTTTAGATCTCATTTACAACTTAATTAGCATATGAAAATATTTGAACGTCCATAGACTAACCACAGGTTCACTTTAAAACACAACTCATCTACAGGTCTTGCTTCTTTTTCTAACTAGAACAATATGTGTAGCCAAAGTTTGAAAGATTAGCCCCCTATCTGGAGTTTTGAGTAAAAAGGCTTTACCTCGGGCCTTGTAATTTAGTTCCTGCCATTCTGTAAAGAGGTAAATTGCTGAATCGCCTTCCATCACCATCAAGGACTTCCCTAGGAGAAGTTATCAGCGGTAAAGTGGACTGTACATTCCACTCCCTGTCCTTGTGCCTGAGCTGTAAACAAAGACGACCAGTGAGAGGTTATGGAAAGGTTAGGGCATGCACAGACTCTGGCTCATGTGACTGAGCTACCTCAAACTAACCTCCCTGTATAGCGGAAATATTATGTAAGCCGACTTTATTCAATTGAAAACATTTAAATAAGGAAGATATAATTAAGGCCTCCATAATAAACAAACCTGCTACAGTTCCTCTTGTGGTTTCCACTTTCCTGCTATTGTTTCAGCCATGGCTGCTACACAAAGAGCAGAGTGTGTCCACACAATAAATTATAGGACGGATTCATACAATAGTGTCCAAAAAAACTCACTGCTTGATCAAAAGACTTCAAAAGTTCTATTTAAATATACCCGCATAATGTAAACAGATTGTGTTGGCTGTTTCCAGAGTTTCACAAAGTACAGATCTAGGGCAGATTATGAACTGTACATTGTTTTGCAAAACACATGTAACAGAATTAAACAATAATTTAAGGGGATCCCTGAATGAAGAAAAATAAGAAGGCTGCCATTGCTGGCCTTCGTATGAAAAAGCCGGTTGCCTGGCTTTCTCTATTTTTAAATACTGCTTAAAGTGTAACTCCACTTTTAGTGGAGTGGAGAGGAAATGGAGTGCGAAACATACTTTGGACTGCATGGATATTGTGTTGTGCATTACCCTGGAAGATCACTTTGAATCTGTGCCACGAAGGCTGAACATGTAAGTCTGTAACTTATAGCAGAGGTGATCTGGGAGGGTACCAAAGTCCACCTTGTGTAACTCCACCAAAAGTAGAGTTATATTTTAAGTCACTGATCTGAAATAAGAATGTAACAAGTCAGAACTTCTCATGTGTATCCATGCTCTGTGTGTATCCATGCTAACCTAGACGTAGCTTTTATCGCAATCATACCCGTGGGCCTCCTGGGTTTGTTCACATCCCTGTGCCAATCATCTGTATGCTGACCATGCCACCACAGTAGCTTTCCATAAGGTTCTATGTGGTCATCTCCTAAGTATCTCTTGCCCCTATAGTGAGGTACTGTAGGAGCAGCCAGCACACAGAAGATTAGCAATGGCATGTAAATAAACCTGACCTTGTCTGTGTGTTTATGTATATGTATATTGTAACAAGGACACTCCACTGTAGACCGGAGGTGCAAGTCAGATGCAGTTTATTTGCTTTCAAAACGGTAGATAACATGAAATCCAACATAAATAGCTCGCTGTAGCATATAACAGATAAGGGCTCACCGACATCTGTCTCTCTTGCAGCACTGCTGCTCCGACCTCAATCTTTAGGGCCACTGTCTGGTTCCTCCAGACAACGGCAATAACATGCCAATCCTCTCAATATGGTTCGCAAACCCGCAGCTCCCTGCTGCACTGGCCTCCACACTGACTCCGGGGTGGAGCTCTCCTGACTCACAGGTGGGGCCCTGAACACATCCCAGCACACACTTCAAGAGGGATGTACACAGGTGCACAATCAGGTGCTGGTCACCACCAAAGCATGGACCCAGGAATGGAGATTTCCTCCCACCCAGAGCTCTAAGAAATCTCCTGGCTCCAGGATCCCAACTATGATTCAGAAAACCCGGAAAGAACTGAAAAGGCTGTTCTCTCCTGGTACCAGTAATGTCTTCCTGGAGCCACTCAGCCCCTCTGGCTGAGAACCCTGGGTGACTTTGAGGCCACCTAACACCGTGGTATTGCCTCACAATGCCACAATATATACATATATATTCATTGCCCCAGAGTTGAAAACTAGAAAAAGGGTTTTGCTCTGAGTTCAACTTCAATGGAGTTTAAGTTTAGCAAGTTTAAAGCCCATGAACATGAAGACTGTAGTGACAAATAATGATCATAATTATATACTAACACTTCCATAATAGAACTCATGGAAAATGGCAACAATCAATGCCAACCAGCTGAGTGGAGTGGATGTCACGCAGACTCCTATGCCATGGTTAATGTACTGGCAAAGTTAGTTACACATCTGAAACATACAAACAGAATAGCTACCTAAATAAATCACATGCCTTCAGTCACCTGAACATATAAAAGAAAACCTAGTTTTTGGCTTTATATTAAAGGAAACTTGTACTGAGAGAAATATATAAGCTGCCATTGCTGACCTGCTTTTGAAAATGCTTGTCTGTCATATCGATCATCTGGCTTCATACTTTGTCTAGCTGACCCAGTGATAGGAGCCAGTAAAGCACTGCAGCTGCCATTATTAGATCGCGGGTGCAATGCTCTGGCTCCTGCAGACTGTTCCTCCTGTCCATGTCCGTACCAAGGTACAGAATGCAATAACAGGGACAGGGGGAAGTGTCAATAGACTACAAGTGCAGTGATGTCATTGCACTTGTACTTAATTAAAACCACAAATTTCTCTACCATGGTGCCTGATGGGACATGATGTTTCTCCATTCACAGATCCTGTCAAAGGGTCAATTTAAAACAACTGCAGCAGCCTGTGAGGAGAAGATCATGGTCCTGAAACATGGTCAGAAATATGAACTCAGCCTTTAAAGACGCACTGTCCCCTATTTTAAAATGAATCAAGCCAACAGCGGCAAACCAATAATCCGTTTACCTGGTCTGCTACCTGTTTGTGTAATCTTTGCTCTCTGGTAGAGCAAAGCTGCAGGAAAAACCTTTGTATACCCCAAAACAATCTCTGGTTCCATCACCTGGCCCCTTTATCACTGCTGTGATGCCGTAGGGGCCTGGAGATGGAACCAGTTCCAAAGAGGTTTTCACCGCACTCCCTACTGGTATGTCCTTTTAAAGTGGGTGCTGCAGTGATAGTGGATGGCGCCACTTCAAATCCAAGTAGCAAAGTATATCACCACCAGGACACAAGTAACATCTTCACACATCTTGTCATAAAGCAACGTTTTGGGGTCACTCAGGGTGAAGGGACCCTGAGTGGCCCCCTGAAATGTTGCTTTATGGCGAGATGTGTGTACATCAATAAAATGAACTCTCGTTGAAGATTTTACTTTGGTGTGCTGGTGATATACTTTACTACTTGGAGATGGAACCAGAACACATGAGAGGGGAGGCAGCCATCTAGCACAACCAGAAATGTGCAAGATGTGAAGATTTTACTAGCAGCTTTGCTCTGCAAGAGCGCGAAGAGAACAGGATCAGACAGTGGGGCAGATAAGTTAAAGTGGCCTTTATTTGCAAGTTTTGGCTTGTTCCTCCTTTGAAATAGGCAGAAGAGTTGCTTTAATTGGCTGTATACTTGTTGAGTAAGTGGATCAAACTATTGAAACCAGTGGTCCAACATGACAACCAGGTAACAAGAATGATTAAGTCAACAAAAGCTGCTCACAAGTTTCTCTCATGACAGGTTTTATTTAAACACAGGAAGTGTGTGCTGTTATGTCCCATAAAAAAATGTATACGCACACCAACAAGATAAATGAAGTTGACTGACAATTTAAAGCTTCTTTCCAATAGTCTTACTAAAATCAGGTTGTAAAAAGATGACTTGCAATGTTATTTGCCCACGCAGGACAAAGCAATAGGTTCACTTTAATGGTGACCTACCAGCAGCTTACACTTATCTTTCTTTTGTTCCCACAAAGCTCTATTGAGTGACCAGAAATGTAAAGATTTAACTCTTTGGAAGTGCCAAGTCGTGACTTGGAGGTTACATAGGGCAAAGGGTGTTTTTCCTACCCCATGAACGCCTGAGCAGCCAATCACCAATGTTTTAATGTAGGAAAAAGGAGAGTAAGACACATGATCTCCATACTATACGCAGGTTGTGGATAGTTCTTTTTACTTGCAGTGCCTGAACGGACTGGCAGAAATATAAATATGGGCTTCTAGTAGTTCAACCATTAAATTAAACCTGTTGCTTTGTTCTGTACAGGAGAAACACAGGTTCACTTTATGCAGTAAGCAAAGTTCAGATGTACCCTTAATGCCCCGCTGCTGAATTTCCAAGGAATAGTTATTTTATTCCATCATATTATGAATTCAAGGTCTTTCTTATAACTCATGTGATTCCATTCTGTCTAGAAGTACTCACACATTTTACTATGGCTCATTGTAATGTAATTAAACATGTTTGTACACTAATTATCAAGTGCAAGAGAAAGCTTATGATTTCACCATTCTACAGTTAGGATCAGTTTTCCCACCATCAAATATTGTACATAGTATATGGAACTTAAAATACACGTTGAAATCGTCATCTGTAAACAAAGATACACAAGGCTTATTATGCCCAGTAGTATAAAGAACAATGACAACTGTAAACTGCAGCTAGCAAATTTTAACTCACACGAGGTTACATCATTTTTCCTTGGTTGTCCCATGTTACGTGTGCTCAGCCTTTTTGAACAAGACCAAGTGTGCATTAAACCAACAAGCAACCATGTAAAATACAGCAACCCACTTTCACAAGTTTGGTGTAATAAGATATGTTAACTGTACATCATTGCATTTTTGTATTGTTTTATTAGCCAATAGTGTGAGCTGCATCATATGGTACCCCAGCCTAGAAAGATAGAGCTTTATAATATTAGTGACTGGATAATTGCCGTGCAG